>NC_092815.1:120820531-121063031 GCF_023375885.2 Dermacentor andersoni | reverse complement strand
TATGTTTTCATTCCAATCTCCTGACGTCGAACTTGCGTAACCGCCGACGCAAGCATCGGGCGATGACCCGAAGGGTTGCCTGAACCGTCAAATCAAATGCTCTCCTCGTTTATAGGAGGTCACTTTTGTTTGCTTTAAAAATGAATAAGATTGCCTAGACTTAGCGGCTTGTCTTATTCATTTGGCTGACAAAAGGCGAGTAGCACACTCAAGTGGTGAGGCATTCGATGGGGCCGAGCCAGCGCAATGAAAATTGATAAACGGATGAAGTGGGTGGTGCAGGAGTTTGCGATTGGTCCGCTTCTTCTTACTTAGCTTGCGGTTGCTTGTCTAAAATCATGGCGGCGTGCACCAGAAGGCTAAAAATGCTACTAAAACGAATCCTCAGCAAAGAAGAGTTGGCAGAGCGAGGTCTTAAACGTGCTGAAAGTGCTCGATAACGTTGCACGGCCACGCAAAAAAGTATTATTGTATGCAAATAAACCCATGCTCTGCGGCAGGTGCGAGTAGCCAGTGCCTGATGGATCGGCGGCAGCCATCTTCTATTCCTTTTCGAACGGGACAGCCTGCGGCTATTGAGAAACGAATTCAGTTTTGTTCGGCATTTTAATGCATCTTTAGCGCGTGCACGTCACTTTGACGTAGTGAGTTTTCGCGGTTTTGCGACGTCACGTGACTGGCCGGTGAAGTGGGTGCAGCCCGAAAACTTTTGACCAATAGCCGAGGGCTAATGGCAAGAAGGCGTCGAATGAGAAATAACTATTTTTCTTTTGTTCGGTCAAATTATGCATAATCAGTGTATAAACGTGATATCAAATGGGGAGCTATCGCGGTTTTCGTGACGTCCCGTGACAGACAGGCGAAGTGGGGGTGGTTCAACAAAGGTTTTGACCAATCATGGAGGGCTGATTGCAGAATTGGAATAGAAAAGTTTGGAATAGCTTTGCGTTATAGAGCCCCAGATTAAAATTTATTCGCGTACGCGTAGACACAAAATGACGCAACTGGCCAAGCTATCAATCGCCTTCTCTTTGACTCCCGACTCAGGAAGAGAACTCACGGTGTGCGCGCCTAATGCTTCACGTTTGATGGCGACGCGCTTTCCACTGCCTTCAGAGTGAAAGGGTAAGGATACTAAATTAATACCGCCGTTGCCTCCGATAATTTTCCGGCTACTCCTTGGCTCTTGGATATGTGATACAAATACACATAAAGCCACCAAAAGACAATGTCTTCTTTGATGAATTACCGCCAATTTAGTACCGCGCATTTGCGTTTGGAAGCTCTGTTTTTAGTCTCTTTCATGGGCCGATCCCGAAAATAGTGTTGTCTAAAAAATGAGATAATTGATGATAATGACAGATGAATATGATGATGATAATCAACCTAGGAAACCGTGCTCAGGTACTGTGGGTACAAAGGACTGGGTGCAGAGTGTAGAACGTCGACCAGTAATGGAAGGACCTATGTAAGGAAAGAAATGGGTGAGGAGGCGGCGAGTTGCATTGGCTCCTTCCAGTGAGCTATATATCTCTATCCAGCACGGCAGCAACAGAAGCGGATGGGCTTATTGTCAGCTGCTCTACATTCAGAGGAATCGCGGGAACGAGGAAGGGGTACGGGCAGCGACGGATTGTTCACTGTGCACACAGCAGGGAATAGCCCCAGGTCCACGAACTCTTAGCGAACAACGGCCTGTATGAGTGAAACAGACGGGGTGGAGGTGCCAGGGTGGAGGTTCTACTAGGACACATAAATACCCAAGAAAGTGGATGGGAAAACGACGACGCGGTAGCTCAATTGGTAGAGCATCGCACGCGAAATGCGAAGGTTGTGGGTTCGGTTCCCACCTGCGGCAAGTTGTTCTTTCATCCACTTTAATTTCCATTAACTTATCGCTTCTTTATTTCATTTATTAGGCACAAGCAATTTCCCCTATGTTGTCCTTGGTCTCAGTGTTTGTTGGCTTCTTACGATATGACTATATATATATATATGTGTGTGTGTGTGTGTCTCAACATACCAATTTTACGATTATGATGCATGCGCACGTGAACAAATTAATGTCGACTGTGAAAATAATCTGGGCGCTTCACATCCACAGCTACCGATTTATCTTTTAGCCTTATGGTCATTCAAAATTTCAGTCATTCAGGAAGAACGCTTCTCACTGTACTTAATTCTGGTGTCTTCCAGAATAACAATTGCGAGATCTACTGCTTTTTCAAAAATTTCTACAATTTCTACTTTTTCTGCAAGTTTCTGCGACTGCTTTCTTAGTGGAAAACTGCTGAAGCACGATCAACGTTTACTGCGCGCAGGTAAGGTGCGATATGAGCCTTTATATTTTTCATTTTTGAACATAAGAATAGTCAAAAAGGCACTAAAATTTTCATACTCCAGGCACCAGATGTCATCGTAGGTTCTTCATAACTTGGTTTGAACGTTGAAACGGTACTTCGTTTTATAGTTATCGTGCATTCCAGATTACCCTGTGCGTCATGCAGTTTTTCAAACCTGGCACTGGAACAAGAGTTCTGGAGGTCAGTGTAATGTACTGCTGCTTCGCAGATAGCAAATTATAGAACACACGATAAGCACAATCAATCTACTGATTTCTACAAACTTTCAAGCAAGATTCGACTTTTCCTTTATGACCAAGGACAACAGTGTTTACATCTTCACTTGCGGTAGAGCTTGGGTGAGCGTGCAGAATATGTCACGAACGTCTTGATTAAAACCATGAAATGGCTTGCCTTTGACGTGCGTTTCAAATTCTCAAAAACAAGAACATAATCGGGCTTTGTCCGCGTATGTCAATTTGACAGGCAGAAGAATTAATAACCGCGATCAGGAAGCCAACGTTACGACGCTGTCTGCGCGTAAAATTAGTTCATCAAAATGCAGCCTGTCGTCTCTTCGAATAACTTCCCTGTCAGAATTTCCCGATGCTTCTTCTTACGGTTCCCTCTGTTCTCGCAATCATTTTGTTAGTACTGAACCCAAATGTTCAGAGCTTCTCGCTTATTGCGTCCGCTTGTTCACGTGTGCATTTGTGCGCGAGAGAATATCAATTTCATCAGAATAGTTAGAGTAAATAAAACGCCGAATGTTTCTGCCTTTTGGAAAGCATAGACAGTAGACCAGAAACATTCCCTAGTTGGTCGCTAATGACAGCAGCAGTCGAAAGACCGTCAAAAAGAGGACTACAAAATGTTAAAGCTAGCAATATTGGGGAGCAGCGCGCATTATTCAGCATAATAAAGGCGTGACAGACAACTCTACGAAGGTATACGAACAGGGAAGGAACCACACTCACGAAAAGACAGTGGTGCGCTAGGAAACTGGAGGTGGGTTCAAGCTTGGGAGTTGGTAGCGGTGCATTTGAATGGTGTTTGATGCGTACACATTGGCGAATATCTTCGCTGCCGCACGACTGAGTGATGATTATCGTTACGATTTCGTCTCTTCTATGAATTATTTTGAAAATACCAACCCCAGATGTTTAAAGCAACTCGCTCATTACTCTTGCTTGTGGCGCGTACGCATTCCCGTTTGCATAGAGTCCCTGAAAATGAAACTATTTGGAAGGCAGCGCTCTTTCACTCCGGCTGTCCCTTTTTCTTTTTTCACCATTATGAAAACTGGGTTTTCACTGCGCTATGAAAACCATTAAAATAAGGCTGGAGAATGTGAATGGCTACGGTTTTTTTTCTCTTATTTTGACACATATATGCGAACACGTTTTCCAGTGAATGCATATATATATATATATATATATATATATATATATGCACGCATATCAATGCTAGCTAATTTCGTTACACTTGTCTTATAAGATTTCGGGCTTTCTGGTACCAGAAATTACATTCTACTTTAGTGAGTCGTACCTGACAACTACTGCAGGGAAAACCCCGGAACAACACCCAGCGAGTGTAGATGAACACTGCACGTGAAGTCAAGGCTTACCTTCTTTGTTCACCCCTGTGGGAGTAAATACGCATCCTGCGCTCCTTTCGCGCGCGCTTTGGCCGCCGTACCACGCGCGCAATTAATGGCGCGCGTCAGTAAAGACTCGTGGAACTAAACGAACAATGACGGAGAGCGAAACGTGAAGCCTCCAGATGTAAGGGAGAACGGGAAAAGAAAAATTTACGGACGCGCTATATCGTCTGGGCAAAGCACGCGAGTGTTTCTTTTTTTTTTTCTTTTGCGCGAACGTCGTCATTAGAATTCATTCCATGGGTCGGCAACAGCGGTGGCTGCCGCCGCGGGCAGACAATGACGGTGCCATTTAGGGTCTCATGCCGAGACCCGGTGGGCAATCCCGAGTATCGTCCGGGCCGTCTTTCGCGTTCCGTTTCGCTTCACCCGCGGAAAAAGGGTGCGCGAGAATGTGTAAGCGCGCTCTCCATTGCCAAGGGGATCATGGCACCCGAGAAAAAAGGTCTCAAAGGTGAAATCAACGCCGCTATTCATCGCAGCTTCCTCTAAAGAGAGGAAAGAAGGCCTGAAATGAAAATCGGGCTTTCGTCAAAGAAGCAGACAGAGAGAGAAAGAAAAAAAAAAGAATTATTCTCACAAAAAGTCCACCTTCCGCGCACACGCTGCCATTCCGTCTCCAAGAAAAGAAGCACGACTGCGTTTGTGGAAACAGCGCAGCGGGTAAGAACGACCATTCACGTGGCGCCGCAGATGCATAACAAACACCAGTAATTCTGTGCAGCGTTCTGGAGGAGGTCGCCGGGTTGGCGTCGGCGAGTTGCCTAACGCAAAGGCAACGCGATCAGCGCGTGCGCGTACATCGGACGATCACGGCAACCGTGTTCGTGACAGCCGGCGTGCCAGCCAATCACGAACCGTTCGTGCTTGCCTGGATTGTGCGTGAGTGCGCCTCTCGTCGGCAGACGCTCAGCTCCAGCTTCCGCTGCACTGCGCGGCTTTAGCAAAACAGAAGGTACAGAGCGTGAGCGGGACATCAGTCAGAGTGGTAGGCGACACGTAAAACACAAAAAAAAACCGGAGGGGATGATCAAAAAAAGAAAAGAATGCTACGGCGCGGGCTCGTAGGTACGGAGACGACACCCCCGCAGGCGCAGGTTCGTCCTGTCGGTGGCTTCGAGATGCCTGTGCGCAAAGAGCGCAAGCGGCGCGCTAGAAGAAGACATCAGGGAAAGCTCAACGAAGGCGCACTGGAATCGAGTAAGGATGAAGTGAGACGACGCGTAGGAAAGAGAGAGAGAAAGGACTCTGACGCGAGAACAAAATATTCGGGAGTTGCGTTGCTGGGGAGGAGGGTAGTAAATGAGGGAAACCGGCCGCCGCCTTCCTGGCTGCCTTGCATCCACACAAGCAGCTCGCATTCAACGCCGCTGGTACGGAAGGGAGCGCCTAGATGGTACACGAATATTTGAACGCTAGGCGTCACGAAGAAAGTAAGGAAGATGGAAGGGGGGGGGGGGGGGGGGCGAACGACAAAAAAAAGAGATGCTACACTTATCCATGCGCTAAAGAAAGGCAAACTCGAAGGAAGGTCTTACGCATTTGTGATAAAGAAAATGCGAAGGAGAAGAGGTAGCGAGGGGTAAATTTACGCTCGACTCTGGCGCCGGAATGGAACGAGAAGGATCCAAGAAAACAAGCGAATGTAGAGTTCCAAGAAAGAAAAAGAAGAGTACGTCATTAAGGTTATCTCGGGTCTTTCTTTTGTCGCGCTTTCTGCCAGGAAGGACGCATGAGAAAAAACGGTTCCTCGAGTTTTACGCTACTTCTCTCGCGCAATTTATTTTTCACTCCTGCCTCTTGCATGACGCGCTGCCGTTTCGCTTTGGTGTATTAAATTTCTCCCTGTCTCTGTTTGCGCTACTGTTATTTCTTTATTACGCCGGGGCGTACTTTCTTTCCGAGGCTGCGTTCTTCTCTTCAGCTCCGGCCCTTCGCCTCTCTGCGATATTTTCCTTCGGTAACCCCAGGGTTTTCGACTGGAGGACTAGACCCTCGGGGGCACAGACCCACAAGTAGTGTAGGAAATATTCCTGTAAAACATGGCCACTCGGGGACGCCCCTTAAGAAGGTCGCAAACGACGATGAGATAGAAAAACGCAAACCGAGGTGCGGGGAGGTGACGACGTCGGACGGAGAATGATTATCAGCGAACGCAGCGAATAAAAAAATAACAGCGGGACAAAGCGTACACTTGAAGAGAGAGTGGCGAAAACGCGAGAGTATAGCGGCCTCGGGGGGCGCGCGACATCATCACTGTGCTCTCCTTGTGCCTCGCCGCGGCGACGTATTCAAATGGTCTCCGAATATATTTTCCAGCGCGACAACTCGACGAGGTCCCGCTCAACGAAGGTCGTCATCGCGCAGTGGTGCGTCTATACTTTCGCTGTGTGCATTTTCATCCTCGTCGTCTCGTCTTCCCCATGCACCCCTTCTATTATGCCACGTGAGCGGGCAGAGCAGTGATGGAAGTGACGACGGAATTTTTGAAAAATTTACTTCATTTCCCCCCCTGCCACCGCTAGATTGCCCTTTAGTTATGCGCATCTTCCAGACCAAAGAATTTTTTCTGTATTCTTTTCTTTTTTAATGCGAAATAAATATGCCCGATTACGCGGAAACACATCGGCGTTAGCGTGGCCGAAAGATGGTGCCAAATATGGCCGACGGCGCAAAGAGTAAAAACATGTCAAAAAATGCTCGGATTGGCGTCAAATTTCTCAGGGAGGTTCCTGCAAACGAAGTAAATTAGTGGCTTTGACAAGAAAATTTGGTAGATTTAGGTCTGTGGGGGAATCGAGGCCTGGCCTCCGGGATGCGAGACGAACGTGCTTCCCCGATGCCACGGCGACTGCACGGTCCTTGCGGCCTAAAGGTGTGTCTCGTGCGTACGTCTTTGCACACGTCACATCACAGCCATCTGGCTGGCTAAAGGTGTGGCCTAGTGCGTGCGTCACTGGGCACGTGACGGCGCAGCCAATGGGGAGGAAGTGGAGCCACGTCATGAGTTCTTAAAATGAGCGCGTTCATGACGTTCCAAGGTCTACAAACAGTATGGTGACCTCCCATTTCCACAAGTAAGCAGTGGCAAGTGCCTCTGCCGATATTTGTTCTTTTTTTTTGTTTTTACTGAGGATACTTTTTTCTCTCGATAACTTAGAGTTGATACATGGGACAGCGGTCTTTGTCTATTTCTGTGGCTGATACTGACGACAGTAATTTTCGGGATCGAGACTGCGGCTAAAGACACGCGCGTAATAACTTGATGAGCGCGTAAGGTAGGCTGCGCCAAGGATCACGAGTGCGGTCACATGGGCAACTGCAGTCGAGCAGGCATCGGTGCAAGCGAAATTGTGCGAAAACCGTATGCTGCAGCAGATGCTTCTCAAAGACGGCTGTTCAGGGTAAAAGGCAATGAGAATGACAGAAATTGCAGTGATTATTATTAGCGCTGCTATTATCGCCTAATACAGGCTAAATAATGGCCATTTTCGGAGAAATGTAGTGACCAGCTCTTAGCAGTGGCTCCTAGCTATCTACGATCTTCACAGGAGACATGGCAATGAACCGTGTGGAAAATGGGTTCCTGTTTTGTAATGACATTCATAAGCAGTAGTAAGCACAAAAGTTTTTGAATGAGAGTACATTTAAGCGCTAGACAGTCGATACGAAAATTACAGCCCACAAATACTAGCGCTTCATGTGCGCTACTTAAATCATAGAAAATCGGCTACCTAAGAGCTAACTTTCAGAACTCTCAGTTCGAAAAAATAAAGATGATAGTAAATTGTAAAGTACCAATGTTGCGGAAATATATAGCCCACTGCACAACAAAGGAATGAAACAAATTTATATATACAATATTGCTACAAAGTCGTTAAGCAGACACACCCCCTTCCCGGTTTTCTTTGTGTCTATGGTGTTGGGCTGCTAAGCATGAGGTCGCGGTATCGAATCCCGTCCACGGCGGTCGCATTTCGATAAGGGCAAAATTCGAAAAGACCCCCGGTGGTCCAAATTTCCGGAGTTCCTCATTACGGCGTGCCCATAATCAGATCGTCAATTTCGCACGTAAAACCCCATCATGTTTTTTTTTTTTTTTTTTTTTTTTTTAGGAGACGCACGTAGGAGATGAGTAATTCATGCGGACTCCGCTGTGGTCTCGTGGGATGAGAAGACGGTTATACTGCCGGTGTAAAATGAAGAGTAAAAATGGTGCCACAGGGAAACTCGGAATAGAAGCGCTAGTGCGCTACTAGAAGTTCAGTATGTAAGCACGGCCCAGTCCCGTCAGGCTGCAGCAGCTTTCAGCGCAGCCGGACCACGCCGGATGCTCCTTAGTCGATCCAAGGATGCGACTAGAGATTTACTCTAGAGTGCTGTTAATTGGCGAATAATGTGCAGAGCCTGTATTAACACAACTTCTCTCCCCTAAGTGCTCTCAGCGATTGGCCACCGCTTCCGCGGTTATCCAGTTATCGCGACAATTGCCGTCATGAGTGGACGCTCTCTGAACATACGCAAATGAGGATGCACTCATTTTGTATGTTTTGTGAATACGGGATCAGGTAATATAATTGTATCTTATTTACAAACATCCCCACATGAAGGCTACATTTGCACTGCTTGTCAGTGCACGTAGGATTAAGAAGACGGTATATCATCACAAAAAGTACAAAAGTTCAGTAATTGTTGTTTGCTTATCGAAGTGGCAACTTAATAATAACGCCACAGAGCAACAGGAAAGCGATTCATATAAGATACCAAAATTCATTCGATTTTTTTTTTCTGTTTCACGCTGCTTGAAAAGAAAGTTAAGTAAAAGTAAATTATGGGGTTTTACATGCCAAAACCACTTTCTGATTATGAGGCACGCCGTAGTGGGGGACTTCGGAAATTTCGACCACCTGGGATTCTTTAACGTGCACCAAAATCTAAGTACAAGGGTGTTTTCGCATTTCGCCCCCATCGAAATGCGGCCGCCATGGCCGGGATTCGATCCCGCGACCTCGTGCTCAGCAGTCCAACACCGTAGCCACTGAGCAACCACGGCGGGTAGAAAGTGAAGCAGTCGCTACCATTGTAGGGATTCCCTTAAGCGTACGCCGGCTCAGTACACTCCGGAGTTAACGCCAAAAGCACCTCCTTGTGTTGGCTTTCCAAGGCAAAACTGTCTTAGGCAAAAAAAAGAAAAAAAAATCTTCCGTGGCCCTCCACAACTGTGCAGTGTTCATCGACGGACGAAGAAATTAATGGCACGTGCTCAAAAAAAGCATTCGCTTAAGCAGCGATACTTGCTGTCTACCTTCCGAAAATAGCAGAAGACGTCTTTTGCATGCCGCCACCCCATTGTCATCACGAATCCACCGGTGTGCTCACAGTACACTGCACAATACGGTGAATGTTTTTTTTTTATTGGGTATATACGTAAAAGGGGCTGCGCCTTCTTCGCCGTTCACATCCTAACGTTTCTTCTTCTTGATTCTTCCCTTGTATCATTCAGTATATTGTTAAGAAGAGATGATCACCTGTACGCTTTAGTTGCCGCAATGCTCCAATTAGGCATTTACCTGCAGCCATTCTGATGTGCATCCGTCAGCTTCAGCAAAAAGAATACAGAAACTCGACTGGAGTTGTCAAAGTATGCGTAAGCATACCTGCAAACTTCAGTTGGCCCACCCCAATATCTAAGTTGAACCCCGTCCAAATTTTAGTTGTCCCGCCCCCAATTTTAAGTTGGTTCATCCCCAAATTTGTCTTGGCTCACCCGGAAATTCGAAATTGGCCTACCACCAAATTTCAGTTAGCCCATGTCGAAATTTCAGTTGGGAAACATACAAATTTGAAGTTGGCCAACCCCCAAGTTAAGTTAGCCCACCTCCAAATTTCATGTTTGCCGTCCCCTAAATTTCAAGTTGGTCCACTGCCAAATTTTAAGTTGGCATACTCGCTAATGTAAGTTCGTCCACCACCAAATTTTATTTGGCCTACCTGCGAATTTCAAATTGGCCAGCCCCCTAGTTTCAAGTTGATCCACCTACACATTTCAAGTTGACCGACCCCCAAATTTCATTTGGTCCAGACTCTTTAGTGTAAGCTTGCCCATGCATATTCTAAGGAGCCCTATGTATCTTTGCGGGTATTCTCTTTTTATCTATTTTTATTGTTTAAATTGCTCCTTATCGCTTATAAAGCTATCATCATCTGCGTTTGCACTATTATAACCAATAAACGTCTTACCTTTGCAAATAACGCATTCTTGTGCAGAGACAAGGCATTACACTTTTCCCATGGGGTGCATTACACTTTTCCCATGGGCTGGGGTGCTCGCCCAAGAATGTTTACGCACTGAAACGCTACAGCATTCGGCCCCCTCCAGCCCTCCTCCCAGCAAGGTATAAAGAAGCCGAACCAATCCTTGTCGCCAAGTAGTGGCCCGGGAGCCGCACCGATAAGGCAACGGCGGGAGTAGTAGTAGCAGTAAAAGTAGTAGCAGGCAGAACCTATCATTCACCATAAATAATACAAAATAAATAAAACACACAAATAAAGACACTTACACGCGAACGTTAACACATACAAAGAGGGAAAAACGACGCTGTCAAACATAATACCACCTTCGTTCATGTAAATAATGTTGGCACAGAGAAATGAAATTGCCAGTTTCGCTTAAAAGGCGGCGCATTGAAAGCGATAGCAAGGTGTAGCGTTGCGCTCGAGCTCTTGACGCGGTGCTCGAACACTACGCGGGGCCGACATGACGGCATGCAGCGCGCGAGACAATTGCTGCTTCGCCGCTTGAAACAGCGGCCTGGCAGTTACCAGGCTCGATCCCAACGCTGGCGCAATGATGAGCGGCGGCAGCACGGAGTTTCCTTCCTCCGTGGGCGGCAGCGACATTACACAATCGTCGTGCCTTGATGGCGCACGAGGTGAGACCAGCGCAGAACCGTCGGCACTGGTAAGCGCCCAATACGAGGGATAAATAGATGTAGCTTGACGCGTGCTGTCGGCTCCGCTCGGACGAGCGTATGCGCCAGGGCGCGGTATGCGCATAGCCGCTCCGGAACACAATAATGTGCGTACGCACGCTCATACTAGTAAGCGAAGGCAGAACGCTTCCCTGGCTTTGCTGCAGGATACGAATGGGCGGAGCGTGAGGCTGTGGCCACCTGGTTTTCGTCATTGTTGCAGTCAAACACGCTGCGCGGAGACTTTCTGTCCCTCCTCCAAGGGGGCGGCGCATGCGCAGTCGATAGCACAACAGCACGAGGGAGGCGGCAGCGGTGCTGCCTACGGTTGAGTGTGTAAAAAGCAGGGCGCAAACGACAGGACCGGTGCCGGTGCTGTCGTTTATGTTCTTCTGTCCTGATCTTCGCGCCCTGCTCTTTACAGATTCAAGCATGAACCAACTAGCCCAAGCAACAGCTTTACTTGCCTGCGGTGTGATCGCACTCCTGGCGTTCTTATTGTTATCGGTATCGCAATACAATAATCAGTGTATTTCAGTACGATATGTTAGATTAAAGCGCCTAAATTTCTCGAGCGTGCCATGCACACATTGCTCTGCTGTTTGGTCAGACGATGTTACCACCCCGCCGCCATGCGTTTATCCCATACAATTCGGGTCACCCTTCCAACGTTCAAAAAAAAAAATAATAAGACTAAAAACAGCGGCTCAGCAAAGGCAAATAAAATGAGCAAGAAATTGAGCAGAACCTTAAGATGCGAAGCCTGTAACTAATCTGAAGCTCACTCCGTGTCCTGGTCCAGCATGCGTAAATAGACAAGACGTCTTCATAGAAGGTCGGCGTTGAAAACTTGAAGGTTTCGGTTTCGTTTCGCCCATTCTCACAACCAGTGCGCCGACGCAAGCGTTGAAGAAGCGAACCGAGATACGTGCGCGACCACAACTATAGTACCACCAGTGGTGTGTGCAAAAACCTTGAACAAGCAGCTTTAATTATTCCGTAATCATTTATTATTCATATCGCTTATCTTTTATCTTTTCCGATACTAAAGCAGTGTTCACGTGCGGTCAAGTATGCCATTTTGTTGTATTATTCGCAGTTTCCACTGAATTGCTAGAGATTTGAGGATTGAGATAGAAGTCCATCTTTTCACGCGCTAGCTGTGCAACAATATGCATGGTGGCCTCCATAACGTCAGTGCATACACCCTATAAATAGAAAAAAAAAACAATAAAAAGAACGGCAGCAGTGCAACTGAAAGGATTACAAACTATAAAGCATCGGTACTCAGCAGAATCCTGCAATGTTTCTTATTCCACCAAGTGATGCCATCCGTCTGGCGCGAACATGCCAGTTCCAAGGACTATACAAAATAGATCATGGCAAAATGCAGTGACCGTGTAGGTGCAATCTGGGGTTCTAGATCACGTTCTGCTCGAGAAGTGCTTAAATTGCGCTTCTCCAGGGCCTGTCGAGAAACAGTAGACTGCAGGCATAGGACATAGCTATTGATTTTTTGGCGCAAAATATACCGACAGAGAGTCAGTGCGATAACAGTGGACAAGGAGGCACATGAAGCAGACTCTGTTTGTGTCCGTTGCATTACAAATGCCTAGCCGCTATGCATGTTATGGCATAGGCTGATGTCAACGCACAACGTCAACGACGTGCTGGCTAAGACATTCTTGCTGGCGAAGCCATTGAGGAGCGATTATAGCCGGCGATGCACAAAACTGGGAAGTTGTGCAGTGTCACCAGCGAGAAAATTGAGAATTAGTGAGTGCTAGCAGTAACAAATAACCGCCGGAAGAGCGCCGTTCTCTACAGGGCCCGTATTCACAAAAATTTCCTAAGCTAGGATTGTTTGTGGGAACCAATCTAGCCAATCGTGATGCTGGACATATGTTTAGCGAAGGCAGCTGACCAATAGCAAAGAACACTTACAAAGGAAAAGCTTTGCGAATTTTACCATAGTTCGTTCTTTTTGTTCCGATTTTAGCTTTCCTTGTCGAGGTTGCTTGTAGGCGAATTTTTTTCTATGCTTTCTATGCTTTCTTTCTTTCTTTTTTCTTCTTCTGGACGCTAGAATGCACACAGAAAAAGGCGCGGTGGTCAGGATGGTATAGACTCTAAATCAAGTAGCAGTATTTTTCTTTCTCTTTACTTAAGGGGGAGGGGGAGGGCACAAGAGCGTGCGTCTTCATCCTCGGTCCCTTTAAAGAAGCATTACTCAACTTGGCGAAGATGCATAGACGAGGTGTTATATAGGTCACTTCTGCATTAGCATAGAGAGTAGCTGTCATTGTTTGAAACCTGAAACGCGCTACAGGCGCTCTTGTAATTAGATTCTAACGTGGCGCCACACGCTTACGCTTTTTGGGCGCATTGGTCGGATCTTTACGGCCACGAAAAGATGACGCGATATACGCTGTAATCCGTGCGAAGGGTCTTTGTTTTCAAAGGCATCGTAAGATAACGCGCGTATTAAAAGTGCGACAAACGAAAAGCGGCTAAAGGCGAATAATCTCTGCTCTACGCAGAATTCTTGCTTCACGAACACCTTCTTCTTTTCGCAATGTTTGTTCGAGGCTTTATGTTTATTATGGTAATGATGCCCACATTTCTCTCTCCTTGGTCCGCAGGGTCGTTCGTTTAGATTAAAGCTCCGTCTCCCCCCCTCCCTCTCCTTGCAAACAAAAGGAAAAGTCCTGTGGCTGCTTCAGTCTTTATTGAAGGAAAAGAAACATTAGCCACAAATGCAATGTTCCTCGTGCAGATAAAGCAGCGAAACTTTAAGTATACTTGAGAGTGATGCCATATAGTCTTTACAGAGCGCAGCAAGTTTCCAGCGCGCGTCTGCAACGCCTTGTGCCCTCTCTTTTGCTCCGCTTTCCATCTGGACTATCCCGAACCGAGACAAAGGTAATTCGTCAAGTAGTGCCTGACGTAGCTTTCACAAACTTCCTATGCTTTCCGCATCGGGATGAGCGACAGCGCTGCTTGTGACGACTGCCGCAGCGAGGAAACTGCATCGAAAATGTTCTTTACCGTTGTTCCCGCTTGGCCCTTCTCCACGACCGGCCGCTTCGCAGTCGTTGCTAATGCCGGCCTGTACGGTCGTCCACAACAACATTTTTTTCGGGATGCTCGTACTGTTTCTACGTTGGAGCGGACTACTCAAGCGATTTTGATACGGGTGGGCGTTCACCGTCCCCACTGCTTTCTTTCTCTGCTGTTCTTTCCACCCTTATTTCCCCTTTATGCCTTCCCGGTTAACTTGACTGCCTATTTTATTGCATTTGTTTCACTATGTTTTTTTTATTTATTTCCCTCAGACGTTGAGGTAACATAAGCTAGGGGAAAGCTTTGTAGAATTTAACCAGCTTGGGAAATCTAGTATTTGCATTTCTAAACCATAATCCTCGCGCCATGATAAAAGATACGTGTACACCGAACATGAATGCTGTTTAGCAAGATGGTATAGAGAAATAGCGGAATCGTTCCCAATAAAAGCAAGACCGTCATTCTTATTTCTTGCACAGCAACGAATTTATGGGCAATTTTTTCGCCTCGGGACTTACGAACCGGGGCTATTCTTCCGCGAGAGATTCGGCACACAGTTCCCAAATCGCGTATCTGAATGATTCGTGGCGTGAACAGAAACCGACGCCAAGCACGCGCACAACGCACACCGTTTTACCGCCTGTGGCGAACGACTCAGCCAGCGGAAACACCGAATAAATGAAGAATAATGCAGGCAAACACGAGAGACGAACCCAGAGAGCGTGCTAAACAGAAGTGGAAGGGGAAAGATGCGCTGCGATACGAAGGTGCCGGTGAAGAGACAGAAGGCAGTGACATGAGCCTGTTTTCTTTGTTTTTATTTCTTCTCTACTCTCTCTTCGTGAAGTATATCGGCTGCAAGGGAGGCAACCCATCTTTCAAGTTACAAAGAAAGTGAGAACGAATAAGTAAAAGAGCGCCAATGCGAAAGATGGATAATCCACGCCTACCGACCGGTGAACGGGACGTCTTTTGAGGAGGAGATAGATATAAGGCAACTGCGAACAAGATGTTCTTTTGTGCCGGCAAACGCCATCAATATCGATGAGAATCCTGAAGGGAGCGTCTGTGCCTCGGCCAGACCCGTTCAGGCGAATCCGAACGCAAACGAAGCGAAGGACCACCTCTCTTTCGTGGCAAATAGAGGGGTCATTGCTCCCTCCAACCAACCCTCCCTGCTTTCCACTTGTAGATATTTTTTTTCCATGCCCTGGTGCAGCAAGTTTGCGATGCCACGATATCAATTGAATTTGTCTATAACTCACGTTGTTCCACAAAGTGGATGGTCTGTCTGAACTAAAACTACCCGCCTAAAATGCTGCACTGGTGATACGTTTGCCTTGTTTGTGCCCTTGTATTCCATTTTGCTGTAGCAGAATGTTGCAGAAGATATTCCTTTGAAGCGTCATTTTTTTTTGGCGTCTTATCCTATTTTTAACACGTGGCTTGTTGCGTGAGATGTTCCCTGCACTGCCTCCGCTATTGCAGCTCTTCCAGCCACCGACATGTTCTTTTCTTTTTTGCATGAGTAGGCGGAGGCAATGTATTTACATATTATTCGAATTTCGCAGGTGCGCTCTCGTAAAAATTTGCAATCGGTAAATTTTCCGTCGACGAGGTCATTGCTTACCTTTCACGTATAGTGCGTCTATATTTGGAGAGATGAGCTATAAGAGGACCAGCTGCTTATTGCAAGGAAAGGCACAATATAGTACAATAATATGGCAGCTTTATTGTTTCACCGTCGCCAAACTTGATTAGGAAGGAGACAAAAAGAAAGCGACTAGGAAGAAGACGCACACAAGCGCTTACATAGCTCTTCTCTATGTTCACTATTATTTTCACTGAATAACAATCTCCAAATATTACCTCTCTAACAATTTTGTTTCAGGTATTCTAACTACTATCTCGTCCACTATACTTGTTTTTTTTTTTTTCATTTGTTTTCAATCTTTTGTTTCTACCTCCTGCCTGTCGATTTTTGGCCTGTCCCCCTTAGTGTAAGGTTGTTGTTGTTGTTGTTGTCCTATGTGGCCGTGGCACATACCCACAGTGGGGGATTGGCCAAGAATCGGGCGGTTTAATTAGGTGCCTAAAAATAACAATGATAACAAGGGAGTTAACAATTTGGGCGTGTGAGCTTAAAAGTAAACGTTTTGTGTCTGGAGAAAAAAAATAGATAATCAGATGAAAACCGGGTATAAGAAAATAATAATAATAATAATAATAATTAATAGTAGATAAGAAATAAAAGAAAGCTATGGTAGGGAGGGAGAACGATCAATCTAACATGGAAAACGATTGGTTTCAATTAGGTAATTTTGGATCGCCAAGCAAACATTTCTGTGGCTGAACCCAACAATGGAGGCTCCAAAAGACGGGATCACAAGCACTGATAAAGCTAGACCAATAGAGCGAAGCGGCACTTCGAGTAGTCGCTTTCTTATAATAGAAAAACGTCTGCAAGACAACAAGAAATGGTGGATTGTCTCCGCTTCGCCACAGAATGAGCATAATGGTGAGGGGACCAGACCAGACCTGTGGAGGTAGAAGTTCAATGCAGGTATACGGCAGCGCAGCTTCGTGATGGACACTTCAATTTTCCGTGTTCGGCAAAAATCTCTGTTCCAAGGGTGCAGGAGATGTCCGTAATCCTCAGAGTTAGTAATTGCGGAGCCTGATACGGACTGTATAATGATACTCCTGCGAAATCTAGCTGCAGTAACATAAGCAGTCAAAGGGCAGCAAGGAAGTGTAAGGTACCGCCCATACGTGCGAGCCATGATCGTCATCATCGTCGTCATTATCAACGCGTCTGTACATCATTATTGCCGTGCTCCCTAACTTTAATATCCGCCAGCAGTGCCGAGATTCTCTTATTGCAGCATCATGAAAACTTAATTAATGAATGCCGTTTGAAGACGGGAAGTGCGAAAGAACGTAGTCGGATGAAAACAAAGTGCTCATAACATTCACTTAGCTTGAGCATATATATTTATTTAAAGTGACTAATTTTCACCTCAGCAAAGAAATAAATTATCAGAAGAAATAACACGATTTATGAACCAGCAGCAAAAGCGAGAAGCTGCGACAAGGATCTGCGTCACGCACTACAGGTGTCGTATTCGTCGTATTTAAGTAGCGCATTAAATGATGCCATAGGGCAAACTAACGTAATAAAAGAATAGAGCAGTGCATTATCCAGACGCGAGATGACCATGCCTGAAGAACTGGCGTAACTTAGTGGTTCATGCGTTAGAAAACATCTTACACCCTAATTTGCAGCGAGAGGTTACTATTAAAGCGAAGCTTTCTTAGCCCCTTCCTGCGCTCTGGAGATTATCTAACTACTATCAAGCTCGCCCAGTTCTCGCAAGCTGTGCTATCGACTGCGCAGGTGCATAGTGACGACAAAACACGACCCTTCCGGAGCTTATAAATATAGTGACACAAGATATATACGCGGCATAAAGAAATTACGCGTCCGAGGGTCGGTTTCGAACCCGTATCCCCCAGAACAGAAGCTCGATGATCTAACCAACCGGCTTAAAATAGGGGGAATAAAGCACCTTAACGAATTTTCCTCGTCATATCCAGCGCTTTGATAAGCTTGACTGCTTAGCCGCGTCGCATGGCAACAATTTACTTATAAAAAGTGAGCGAGCGCGCAACCACTAGATTTAGAAATACGATTAACTGCAGGTCTATAGCAATGCAAGATGACGTGTCATAGTATTTATTTGTGCTCTCGTCGGGTGTATAACAATTTCTCCCTTCCGTGAACGTCCTCCACCTTGCCGGTTTACGCAGAACTGATCTGAATATTCAGTGTCCCTCTGCATCGAGTTGTCGATCCATTCGCCCTCGTATTGCAATCTCCTAGCCTTCTGGTTAGCTCAGATGGTAGAGTGACCGCGCAGGAATGGCATTGGCCCTTGGTTTCATCCCCAGGCCAGGAGGAATTTCCCATGAAGTGCGAACCCTTCTTTGAAGTGAGAATCTGTATCCTGTCTGTCCTCTCTAAAGTTTTCCAAAGCTATTTGTTACATGTGTAACAGGTTTTACAGATAGGCAATGTTGATACCACACTCGCAATATGGTGTGTGAAATAGCTAATCTAAGGAATTAGCACTCTTGTAGACGAGAAAGAGCTTATTATGAAAAATTTCGAAGGCAATAAGTTTGTGCTTGGCATACTTGTCAATTTTTCCTATGCGTTTGCGGTTTAGCGAATGGTTTAGCGAATGCTAAACCGCAAGATTCTACTGAAAAAAAAAAAAAGACCTGAAAGTTGTTGAATGCGGGGTAAAGCGAACAGTTTTAGGGAAGCGTACCTCAGTAATCGCAAACAATGTGTATCAATTAGCAATTCATTGAGTTAAATTACCCTGTTTTGGGGCTCCAGGGTAGCGTTCTCGGGCAGCACCGGTTCAACATATACGTTAACGACATTATTAACATTGATCCGCTTGCGAGACACGTTATTCATGCAGACGATACTAATGTATTTGTTGTTTACGATGAGTGTAGTAGGTCATTAATTCGAGGAAATTAAGTCTTGAGTAAGCTAGGTGCGTAGTCCTCAAGTAACAGAGTAGTTATAAAGTGCAATAAAACCAGAGCCGAAATTTTTAGATCCAGAGGATAACAGTTTGAAGTGTGTCACTCATTTGCGCTAAATATATGCTGTATTGACTTAGTGAACAATTTAAGACGTTGGGGGTGGTCTTTTCTGATTGCATGCGCTGTAATTCACATACAGACGACGTAATCAAACTAGTGCGCAGTGTAGGTCTGCTGTATTGTCACTCAGACCGTCTCCCAGTTACCAAAAAATTGCTGCTTCAGCACTTGTTTTTAATAGTATTAACGCTATTGTTTTCTTGTATGAGAGACAACGACCACTACGAACATTCAGAAACTAGCTGGCATGCAAAACATAATATCTCATGCTGTATGTGATGTGCCTCCACGTGCTTCAGATAACGAAGAACGGAAAACCTATCGTATATTTGGTATTAATATCTTTTATGAGTACTCTCTCTCTTCATTCCTGAGCAGCGAGAGGAAATGTAAAGTTTGCTTTTTAAAAGAACATGCTTTGTTAACACCGAACAGAGATACTATGACACGAGACAGCCAGAATATTGGAAACGCACAGATGTAAGAAGTGGCTACGAATAAGAAATGCCGAAGAAAATAACGCGAATCCGAAATTACTAAATTATCATAATGGAAAAAGAATGTAAACGTCGAGTGTTATACGAAAAAAGAAGCATATAAAAGAACTGTACTTGTAGTTTCTCTTGCGTCATTGAGTAAATGTTACAACAAAGTTGCGTATTCCTGTGGTTTTGCGCGTCCTATGATTGGGTGTTAGAGTATTTTGGATCTGTCGTATGTTAATGCACATGCTCATTGTACTGCTGCTTTTGTAATCAGGGGGTGAGAACTTTGTGAAGCTGCCTAATGAGTAGCTTCTTTTTTTTTTCGCCCCCTTTGTTCTGTACTTTCAGAGCCCAAAATAAACTGTTTGTCCATTTCTTTCTGAGAAAGCCGTATGGGATTTCTTTGTAGATTCGTGCTACACTTCGTTGGATTACAGTTTCTTCCTTCCAAGAATGTTCCTCCACCTTGCAGGCTTCCGCGGAATTGACTTGCCATATGTACTATTCTTTCAATAAAATTGTCTTGTCTGAACAATAAGAGCAACGCAATAATTGAATTATCTCAAACGCACCGACGCACGGTTGGATCACTGATGAAAGGCCCAAGCGAGCCAAAACCTTTAGTCCTAGCAGTGCACACATCATTACAGTAAATTGGCAACAGTGAAGACAAAAAATGTAGTTTTCGCTCGTGGAATAACTTTGCCGATTTCCGATTATTACTCTCTAATGAAATAACCTAGCATGTGTAATACGGCGAGTATAAAAAAACTTACATTACCACTCTAAAATATTTTGGGTTGTCTGATAATTAAAATCATTACTAGCTCTTTCATACCCGCGATTTATCAAGCAACCCGGAGAAACCATTAGCCGCGTCGCAAAATGCGCTGCGCTGAATTTCACGTCTAAAGACATTGTGGTACTACGTTAGTACATAGCACAGATGGACGGTGACATTCGCAGACGGAGCATGACGAATGCATGTTCCTGAATGCAAGATTGTAACTTTAAAGCTATATATAAATGTGCTGCGCGTTTTTACGCACGCGTAGTTGTCGTAAAGTTGCACTCTGTCTTATCCGGTACACCTGTCTGGGGGACAGTACAGCATTTTCGACTAGGCAGACAGCGTGTGCAGCCCTCAGCGCTGCGCAACGTTTGCACATAGCGTCGAGCTTCGCTAAGCGGTGCAGTGCGTTGCCTCTCTTCTGCACGGAAACTACGAAGTCACACATAAGCTGCCTCGCGTAGTTTCTGCAAGCATTCTATTCTGGTCGGCAAAACTTGCGAAGGACAGCCAATGAAGCGTTTACAAATTTATTAGTTCATTTGAACAGTCACCCGAATCAAACGTCATCCTGAATACTTCACTCGCTTTTCCATTGAATGTATAGAATAGTTAAACAAGTTATATTGTTTAGCATTTTTAATGTAAGCTTGCGACCCAGTCATTATGGTGGAATATGTCATGTGAACTCGACAGAACGGTAATGTACAAATCATTCCTCCGCATTCATGGGTTACAGTGTGGTGCGTTCACATTTGTTAGTTGCCATAGAAAATAATGGTACAAGTGGATGGCAGAAAATAGCTTAATAATCTGCTACGCGTGTTCTGTTTTCCAGGTGCTCGAAAACGCGCACAGCCTCATGAGTGATTTTTGATTCAATTGAGTCCAGAACGTCTCTCGCATGCTTCGCAAACACACACGTGTAAACATTGCTCGCGCTCCAATGCAGATCCACCAAACCGGATTATACTGCACGGCATACAGACTCACGAAGCAGTGTCCACAAATGCATGCATGTATTTTCTTCGTAATCAAGCGCTAATGTCTACAAAAATAAATTTCGTTCTTAGGTATCTGTAAAGCAGCTGCAAAGGTTAACATAAGACCATGTGATATTCAACGATGCCATTATCAGTGTGTAACACCTAAGTAGTTGCTAAACTATAGGTGGTACATACGAAGTCCCAAACTTGTGGAGGGTGCCCCACTGATTTATTACGCGCCTAAAATAAGAGCTGCCTGCTCCGAGTGGTTCTAAGCAGGTAAAGTGGTATTGACTTTGGCGTACGCAAAGAACTACGCGCTCTGCAAACAACGCCACCATCTTGTTTATTTTTGGCAGCAATGTCAAAACTCCAAAACTGTAAGTGTTATCGTACGACCGGTGTTCGCCCACCGTCCTGACTCCAAAGCTTTCAATGTGCAACTTTTTGCAGGCACGACAGAAACTAACTCCCGAACCAGAGCGACGGCCTCTATGTTGCGACGTGTGTATGTGCTCCGATTCCTCCAGCGCACATGTAAACTTGACGGTATAAACTGTGCTACTACTACTGCGCAGGAAAACAAAGCAAAGACACAAAAGAACAGGGAACAGCGATTGCTCACTATCCTCGTCAGCTCTCTGTTTTTCTTTCGTTTTTCTACGTGTTTGTGCGCATAAAGCCGGGTTCCGCCGCGGCATTCTCAGAAATTTCCCGGCCGTTCCGTCTGCTTGACTTCGCCCAGCCGTTTCTGTTTGATAGCGTTCAACGCGGAAATTCAATTTCCAAAGTGGTGCTGGACAGCGTCTGAAGGCCGTTCGGGAATGCTGGGTGCTCCGGCGAGGCGCCGACTGTGTACACCCTGAGAAGAAGAGAATATAAGAGAAGAAGGGGGGGGGGGGGGGGGCTGCCCGAGGAGCAAACCATTTTATTCGCGGGCTGCGGAAGGAATGAGTAGCAGCAGCCCGTTCCTTTGAAGCTGGCTGTGGGAGTGAAACAAAAGACGCACTGCGAAAACGGCAGCGGCTCGCCCACAGCCCCGCTGCGTGGTCTTACCCCCGCGGCTACCATTGGAGCGCGGTATACGGACGAGGGAAACTGCGAGTTTGAGCAAAATAAAGACGAGTAATTTAAAAGAAAAAGGTGCGTAGGAAATAACGAAGACAGGGAAACAAGTGAGACGCAGTGTAGTTGCGATTCTTTTGGTGCCCGAACGGCTTGGCAAAGAAAGCCAAGCACGATACACTGGCTCGTCCTATGAATGCCCCCGGCCCGTGTCGCTGCTCTCCTTTTGTCCTCGAGCTACGCTTACGCTGAGCGCGGAGAGAAATTTCCCGAGTATTAACGCCAGAATGACTTCCTTTCCTGCTATCATAGCAAACAAAAGAAAACAATAACGACCTGTATCGATTAACGAAGGGGAGAGTGTATAGTTCTCACACGTTTGAACTATATTGACGCGGATGTGTCATGACCGATAATTAGTCACTCATTACAGAAAGAGGAAGCATGCAACCACTAAGGCAAAACGGAAAGCGCGAGAAGGTGAAAAACTGTGAATCAATAAGTATGTCCGTGTGGTTCTGCTTATGTGCGTTACGATACAGTGACGAAATTTAGCGGATTCAGAACATCAATTTAAACACAGTTTAATTGGCCAGTTAGTTATTCACTTTAAGACGAATAGCCTTTGCGCTCGTTCAAGAAAGCGATTTATAATGTGCCGCGCTGTACGAATTGTGCTGTCCAGAGTCCAACCATCCTTCCAAACTAAGCTTAAAGATTTAAAAGAGTTAAATTATTCTGCATTTGCCGATCTCCGCAAGCAGTCAAAAGCCATTATGTCTTATTTCTTCTTGTTTTTTAGCATTTGTTTCACTAATGAAACATTCTAAAGACGTTTACGCTCACAGGAGTAATTCTTGTTGCTTGTAACTCAAACGAGGACTAAAATTCTTGTCCTAACTTAAACCGCGGAAACATACAAGCGCCCACTACCCTCTTGTTCCTGTGGTTATCTAAAATTTCTAAAGGTTATCTAAAGCCGATAGGCTGCCGTCAGACAGGTAAACGGCTATGCAAGAAGCGTCAAAAAGAACCTTAAACCCTACGGGAAAAAAGGAGAAATCAAGGAAAGAAGACATAAACAGGCAAATTTCACGCCTTTGCTGTTTCTTTCGTTTCCAGCTTTTACTATTTTCATTACCCTAATAAACGACAAGGCCGAACGTAATCTCCTATGCTAGACAAGTCGCGTTCCACAATTTTTGTTGTTTGCTTACCGGTGGTACATTGTCAAACTAGAAGCGAATAATTTCAGTTATTGCTTTTCTATAGCAATATCTCTGAGTTGCAGGAAACGTCATGCCGCTTACACATCAACTTTATAAAGAAAAAAAAAAATATATATATATATATATATATAGTCATATCATCAGAAGCCAACAAACACGGACACCAAGGACAACATAGGGGAAATTACTTGTGCTTAATAAACGCAATGAAGAAACGATAAATTAATGGAAATTAAAGTGCATGAAAAAACAACTTGCCGCAGGTGGGAACCGAACCCACAACCTTCGCATTTCGCGTGCGATGCTCTACCAATTGAGCTACCGCGGCGCTGTTTCCCCATCCACTCGGTTCGGTTCCCACCTGCGGCAAGTTGTTTTTTCATGCACTTTAATTTCCATTAATTTATCGTTTCTTCATTGCGTTTATTAAGCACAAGTAATTTCCCCTAAGTTGTCCTTGGTGTCAGTGTTTGTTGGCTTCTCATCATATGACTAATAAAGATCGGGCCCCTCGGTTAACCCCCTTTCATCTCGTATATATATATATATATATATATATATATATATATATATATATATATATATATATAATCATAAGAAGCCAATAAACAATGACGCCATGCCAAAGACAACACAGGGGGAATTACTTGTACTTATTGATTGAATTCAGCGAGTCAAGCATTATTGGAATTAAAAGGGGAACAAAAAACAACTTGCCGCACGAGGAGAATGATCACACGTCCTTCGCATTACTCATGCGATGCTCTACCAATTGAGCTACCGTAGCGCCATTTTCCCATCCATTTTCTGGGGTATTTATCTTTTGTTACTAGAACTAACCCTGGGAGTGTTAGCCAGCTCCATCACTCCCAAACATTGGCGACGGATGCGGAACACCCGTTCTGCCGCAGGCGTCACGAGTACGTGATCTTTTTGGGTAAAGGCAACTGGTCAATGAACCCACACATCCTACCTGAAGGCATCAATGTTACCGAACACGAGACCCTCGTTATGTAATCAATGAGAAAAAGGAGGGTTAACCGAGGGGCCCAATCATCATTGATTGTATCATAAGAAGCCAACGAGCAAGAACACCAAGGACAAGACAGGGGAGATTACTTGTACTGAATAATTGAGTTAAAGAAGTGATAAATTAACGGGATCGAGAATATATATATATATATATATATATATATATGTACGCACATGTAGGTATATACATGTGCGTGTGTGTGTGTGTGTGTGTGTGTGTATGTGTGTGTAATGCGTTCATAACGTTTAATGCCACGAGCTCGCAGATTCAACTACTGCGATAATAGGGGCCTACATTTATTGTTAAACTTCCTATTGTAGTCAGGAACAATATCTTTGCCTCCTTCTTACATTTAAGTTGTCCTGTTTTATAGAAAGCAGCGTACGCGTGGAAAGCATGTTCCAAGCAGCGCTTAGTAATAGGACAGTTCAGTATTAGAAAAACGAGCCAAAAATTTCGAAACAACTTCAGTGCTCAGCTTTCTTGCAGTTGTAGTTGTTTTTTCGCCTGGAAGCTGACGTTCGGCTTATTGTTCATGAGATTCGGTCACTGCAGCTTTAGACATAGTTGGTTTACTCCTCTTGAGTCTTTCTGCTCAACAGCCGTCCAAACCGTTTGTAGTAATAAATTTTGTCTGACAATACCAACAGTTCATCACTTCATCTTTGCAACCTGACTCATCCCCAGTGCAGTCGTAATAACATATTTTCGGGCGGTTACCAGAAGCAACATGTCTCTGTAGTGCAATAAACGAATGATAATTGAACGACAGCAACCGAATCGCTATTTTTCAGCTGAGTTGTCTTCTTTTTAATGAAATACCTGGCGTTGTCCTGAACAAATGTATACAAGTGCAGTTTGTGTGATTACAAGGAAGGGTTAAAAAAATGCCTTTCCAGAACTAACTCAATTCAACATTTCTAGTTCCACATGTACCAGCATTTCTTCTGTTTTGGAGCCGCCATAAATAATGGCACAAAAGTAGCTGGATTTTGTATGAATTTTCGAAAGAAATGCGCATAATAAATACAGGACACACCGTACTGTTCTCGAAGCACAAACTTCACCTCCTAATTACTAACAACATGACTCTTATGCATCGGCAAGGATGCGCTAAAACAGCGGACTGAGTAAAGCAGTGATATTTGAAGTAACGTCCATGCCCTGCGCAGAATTATGTAAAAGCTCTTCTTACAAAAATACCCTTAAACGTAAAATTTATCATCTATAAAATGACCCTGCAAAGAGTCCGTGAGCTTTCTGTAATTCGTGCAGACAGCCAAAGGGTATTTGGGCACTCCGAAACTTACGGTGCAAGTGGTGTGCAAAGGCACTTTCTGCGCCTGTGTGCGTAGCCTCAAAGGCGGATTTGCAGCTTGCGTGAGATTACACGATTAAAACTGGTAGTTGTGCTTTGAAGGTGGCCGTAAAAATTTCGCAGGAATCCACCTTTCTCGCAATAAATCCTACATTTAAGTGCAACAGCGAATTCCTACCGGTATGAAACTGCAGTTAACGCATGAAAATTTTTAGGCACGATGCAAGTGTGGCTTTGTTGCGGAGCAAAGGTGTCTAACAAAGGAGCACCTTTTACAGAAGTAGAAAATGTCTTGGAGAAAGGCAGAGAACCATAACCCCAGTGATTTCAGTTCAAGCTGAAGAGGTCGTAGAGCCCGGCGCAAGCGGTTTCTCGCCAGAGATGTGTTTCTGGTTTTTCGTGGCCCCCGTGTACGCAATCTATCGCCGCAGCTCAGAGACCATGCTGAGCGGAGCCTCAGCTGCTCTTCCGCCACTGGTGGGGTTGAATGCCAAGAACCGCTCCTAAATAAAGCTCTCAAATTGAACCATATTTGTGAACCCGGAAGGACATCTTTAATAGCACTTTTAGGCAAAGATTGTTCCCCGTATAAGCGCGCAAACTTACATGAAAAACGCTGCGATAATTGCTTACATTACATGCTTTGGTAACTTTACACTCCCTTCCTGTCTTTTATTGTGCGGCGCTATATATACTGCGATCAAGTGCAATAAAACATCAGTGAGTAGTGTAACTTCTCTCGTGTCGTGCGTTTCTTTGCGCAAAAAACTAATACCATAAATGGCACATAATACCCTGCTTTCAGCATCTCAATCTATTCCCTTAGTCCAAAGTTGTCTTCTCCATCGGGGGACACACGCCTTATTCCCTCTATGTCTCTGCTGCCGTGACAGCTTTGCTGGTCAACCACGTTCACAAAGCTGAATGGCTCATGATTTTTTTGTGTCATCACTTAACATATCAGTTGCATGCCGGAGAGAAGGAACCCCAACGCTGTCTTTTCTGTTACTTTTGACATATCGCCACGACTCATTAGAGAGAGAGAGAGAGAGAGAGAGAGAGCAAATGATAAATGAAAGGTAGGGAGGTTAACCAGGACTGAGCCCGGTTGGCTACCCTACACTGGGGAAAGGGAAACGGGGACGGAAAGATTAAAGAAAGAAGAGAAAGTCCACCGGGGATATCGTTCAGTCACTCAGTCCGGATCACAGACGCTGACTCAACCCTGTATCTTTCAAATATCGCAGCAGCGCTTTTGTGGCCTTTTGTAGCTGCGATATGCGAGGCCATGGTCCCAAGATCTTGTTCAAGGTGAACGGTTTTCTATCTAACTGGTTGAGAGCTGTGCAGAGTTCTTGTCTTTCATTTTCAAATGATGGGCAGTAGCACAGTAGATGGTCTATAGTTTCTTCGACTCATTAGCGTTACATCTTAGTTTATCAGCTAATGATAACTATGTTCTCTTTGCATTCTTTAAGTATTATTTCAAGTTTTAGTTAGAGTTCTAACCTTGTAATATAAGTTCTGATTTGGTGTTATTCTGAATGCGTTGTATACCCCGGCCTTCTTTGTTATTGACAGACGCAGTTCATTATTAATCCAAGGATTATCCAGTCTACGTCTATATGATACCACTGTTGAGGGAATGTATTTAGCGACCAAAGAGAAGAGTTTCTGTCTGAACCGAACAAATAAGCTTTCTACGCTGTACTGACGATCGTATTGCACCAATACTGGCAGGAATAAATTTAGTTTAGCGAAAGCTTTCATTGGTGTTTGTAAGAAACGAGGTGCTCGCATAGTGCCCATACCGAAGTATCGAGCACACGACGAAATTGGACACGCTTGAAACGTTAACTTTAGGGAGGGGGAGGGGGAGAAGGGAGGGGCAACAGTTACCACAGCAACATGAAGTGGATACAAGAGTCCATCGAACGCAACACACACCAATATAAGTTTGTCCTGCACGAAGTCATTCTCAAAGTACTTGTTTCCACCCATAACCGACATATTCCTCCACCGCTGTCCCTTCAAGGCGTATCGGCGCCTCCCGGCTTCGCGTTTACGAGTGACGGTGCACTCACGTTCCAAGACATCCTTCGCTGCGTTTCAAGACTACTACAGGCTTTCGTTAACGAATGAACATGCCCTCTAAAAACTGTCTTCAACGAAGTCCACTAGCCGCTAACCTCTACTGCATGGCCAGTCAGAACGGTTCGAGCGCTTGATGAACCACCTTGCAAAACACAGCCCTGGCCCTTTGTGACCCCAGCACAAGAACGCAGAAAGCGCCTGTAAAGTCGGAGTAAGATGTAAAGACAGCTTCGCTTAAGAAAAAACAAATGCTGTATGAATTTCTGATGCTTGTCCCCTTTGAGTATCACAGCTTTACTGCAGCCTCCCTGTGGATTTAAATTGTTTTGACAGTGAATAACTTTGTAACCAGGCAAGGCTTTAATTTTGTTCCTCATACCTGCGGTATGACGTGGTGTTGCACGTGTTATCCTCTTGGTTGCATTTCCTTGTTTACCGCTCAGGCTCTCTTTCTAAGTCAATTAACTCGAGGTGCTCCTAAGGCTGCCCATACGTAGCTGAACGCCCGATTTGCACTTGCTGCCGCCAGTTAACTTGTCTACGCCAGTCGTGCTTCTTCTTCGTGCTGTTATACGCATCAGGGCTTGTTAGCCTGTCGACGTCGGCAGATACGCCTTCCTGCAGCGTATAAAAGTGTTGAAAATATCAGACTAGACATAATGGCCTCCTTTCCACCATGTCACGGTCGAAATACCTTTCCCCCCGTCCCGACCTGTCAATTGTATAGAAGCACCTCCTCCCGGCCACGGTACGGCGGAAGCAGGTAAGGCAGACGGCGAGACGCAAAGGGGCCACGGGTTCACGGGGAGTGGTTAGAGAGGTCGGCACCATCGGCAACGCAAGGCCCTTCAGAGGTCCTCTTCTTCCGTATTTTTACGACCAGCCTTTCCTTGTTACCATGAAAAGAAACTCGGGGGTACGGCTGTCTATTGCAGGCGCTCTTTCGAGGCCACCGAGAGCGCGCCTGTCAAGGCGGGAAAGAAAAGCACGATCCCGAGAGATAACTTTCTTTGCCGAGGAGTTTTCACTTTGACAGCCGGCTTTCTATTGTTACTTGCTGCCCGAGTTTAAGTTATCCATTTCTTTTTATTTGCCCTTTAGTCCTTTTTTGTTAAGCAGCCCCTCTCAATACTCCTATTGCTGCCTCCTTTTAATGAAAAGTATCCTCTGTGTGTTTATTTATCTTAGGCGGGAAAAGTACTCATTCCTGCTTCCACTTCGGCGTTGAACAATCGGCGTAAAGGAGAGGGAACATACAGGAACCTATCATAATAGTTGACAAGTGCGTGCGACAAATGTGGCGACAGTGGCGTCACTGAATCGAGGAAAAAGACCGGGGCGGCGCTAGGGAAGACGGGAACGAACCGAGCGGGACCTTTGCCGAACTGCGCTCAGGCAAATAACGACTCCACTGCGCGAAACGAACGGCTTCGCGCTCGCCAGAACGGCGCGCCGAACGGCGGAGCACTCCACTGCATGCGTTAAGGGATTTCGCCTCCTCTCGCACTCCTTCCGGTCCTACCTATACGCGTGAAATATCTCGGCCGAGTGCTTCTTCCCGCTCTTACCCGCTTCATGCGCCGGTCGCCGCGCTGACGGGTGCACGTTGCCGGTATCCTCGTTCGATTTTATTTTACTCGTTCGCGTCCGCGGGGCGGTTCTGCCAGTTCAGCGCTGTCGCAGCACAAAAAGATAGCCGACGCACAACTTTGGCGCGCGTGCCCCACCGTCGCTAGGTGAGCGCGAGGGCCGCCGCGAACTTACGCTCGGAAAGGCGTAGAATGCGCCCGTCTTGATGCACCGTTGCGCTTTGCAGGCCTGTAACGACGACGAAGTCATGTCTCGTCTTATACAAGCGCGACGTGAAAACGGGTGTCGGTTGAAAACGGGGCGAGAAAGGTTGGCATTTCTCGGGCGACATAATTAAAAGATCGGCAGTGGGGTCCGTGAGAATGCTCCACATGAGTGCCGGACAAGGGAAAGTTTACCTCCGCGTTAAAAAAAAGTTGACTCGTCATCCCGGCCCTGGAAAAGCGGGCTTCCAGCGAAGCTGCTGCAAAACCACCACTACAACTACCGAGGGGGGGTGGGGGAGGGGGGGGGGGTATGCAATGCATTACTGATGCTTGTTTTGAAGTTGTTCTGTTTTGAAACGTATGCTGTTCTGCACGTTGTATGCGCGATTCCAATGAACGTATGTACTGTTCGCTTCACTCTGCTGAGTGCGTGTAGCCTCTGCATTACGAGGTACGGGCCATTGTATTTTTGTTTGCTTAGGGCAGTATGAGCAATTGCTGACGGTGATGATTTCTGCTTACGGACAGACACGAAAAATACCGACCTCCGAGAGACTAACAGTGTCGCTGTAAAAAAAAAAAAAGAATGAGAGAGAGAGAGAAAGGAACTGCAAGGGATCAAAATTAATCCAATTTTATGGTGCCTGTCGTAGCCCGTAAGATGCTTTCGAGCATTATAGTTGATCAATTAGCAATAACCAAAGACGGATATCACGACGGCCGGGCTGTTGCACACACACAAGGAAAAAAAATAAAGGAAGACAGAACGAACGAAAAGGCGCTGCAGTGGCAATAAGAAAAATCGCACACCGTGAAACACGTTCACCCGTAGCGAGCTAAACGAAGCTGCACCTTTTTGAGCGCAGGTTTATACCGTAAATAAACCCCTCGATTGCTTAGTTTTTGGCACTAAACATAAAATCAAATCAAAGTTCATTAAAATGATGACGCTCATTGAGATGCTATAATGTCCTGACTCTTTTCCAATCAGATATCATCACGACACAATCGGAGTGCCTAAACAACAGCGTCCCTTTTATCCACTGGAACTTTGAAAAATGCGAACGCTTGTGGTATATGCAATAAAAAACAGTAAGAAACACAGCTTTTATGCCCGCAGTTTGTTACGACTTTGATAGTATGCATTCACAAGCGTTACGTACAAAGTTGATTGAATTTATTTTGAAAAATGTTGTTTCTCTGCTTTGCTTGCCATGAATATTCCAGTAGAACAGAGCCGTAAGAATAAAGAAAGCACTTGACAGGTTTGCGTGAAAAAGAAAACGAGTGAAGCCAACAAAACGGAAGCGTAGTGCGCTTTTAGTCATTGATTGCATCCAGTCAAAAAAACAACTGCGGCGGCAAGTTCCAAAGAGAGAACAGGCATTTGAGCGCTCATATACTGACTGCGGAAGGAGAAACAAAGCACATCACAGACGCCTTGGAGCGAAAAGAAGGACGACCCGGTGAAGGGGTTGTCAACAGCGCAAGAGCGCGGCAAACGGAAGGCAGCCGTGGTCTGATGTGCATCACGCCAGGCAGGGAACGCCAGCCGTGAGAGCTACGACGCAATCCAGACGCGGCGTTCGCCGAGCGATATGAGAAGTGCGGGTGCGGCACGCAGTGGCGGTGGTAGTTTATCGGTTTGTTGAGGCCGCCGTTCCTCGGTCCGAGGATCACCGCGGCGACTGGTGTGCGTCTTCAAGCGGACAGTGCGGCATAGTTCCTTCGTCATTTTCAGCGACGATGGCCACAAGCAGCCCAACTCCTGCGGGTCGACGAAGCGGCAGCAGAAGGCTCTGCTAGCGGCTCCAGAGACGGCAAGGATGTGACGGTGCGGAAGCGGCGACGTTAGTGGAACTGAGAAAACAAAGAAAGCTGAAGCCGGTCAAGAGAAACAATTATTCACTGGACCTGCTGCGCGTCCTCGTCGCTGAGACGTAATTACGGCCGTTGAATAAACAAGCGCCAGGGCGCCTGCCAGCAGTGGACAAGTGGCCCTGCCTCGAGAGGGCTTCCATCTGCGCGGCGCCTGCTTTTGTTGCTCCTGTCGCTGGCGCGAGAAGAAGATGGAACGGCTCTGGACGGCCTCGTCTCACCGTCACTCGCTGCACCTGCGCACGCAACGGTGTCCTTGGGAAGCATTCCCTAATCGATGCCTTGGAGGATGGACCGGCGTGTATTCGCGCAAGACCACCACCACCACCATCGCCGGCACTGGACTTTCTTTTTCTTCGATACACGCTCGTCGCGCTTCGTGTAGAATGATACCCTAGAGCACGCAGGGCTCATGCGAACTGAAGTGTCACGCGCGGTTGCGCCACTTCATGCGCGGCGAGTCCGGCCTGCTTCTCTTCGCCAGGCCCTGCTCGTCAGGGCCTCCTTTCTCACCCCCTCTAACTCCTTCATCCTCTCTAGCGTTGCATCAACGCTCTGCATCCCTGTATTTCGGCAGTTAAGCTGAGCTTTGCGTTGGTCCTTATTATCTTCCTTTCTCTTGGACTGTTGAAGACTGAATCAATGTCCACTCTTTCCTCTCCTCTTCTGCTCCCTTTCTCTCTCTCTCTTTTCTTTCCCGTCTTCCTCTTGCGAGTTAGGTCAACGAAATCCCGTGGTTCTTTCCTTCCACAGCTTGCCCTCCTCCTCGCCAGTCTTAACAAGAGAGGTTCAAAAGAGAGCTGTGTTGCCGCTCGCACGCACGCACGCACGCACGCACACACACACACACACACACACACACACACTCACACACACACACACACACGCACGCACGCACACGCACGCACCTGTGACACTTCTATGTTTCCTTGCGTCATGTTCTTATACTTTGCGCGAGGAACATTATCTTTATTAAATATAAAAACCCATGGTTAGTATTCTCGATATTAAAGAGTAAACACATGTACAACTACTGAAAACTTGAAGGGATTGCGGAAGAAGTGTTATTAGAGCAATATATCAATACCGATAGACCCGCAATTGCATCTTGCTCAGCAAAATGCTGAAAGGGCGGTGTATCCGGCAATAATAATAAAAGAAAATGCGATAGTACAACTCAACCTTTAAAATCATTCTGGTAAGGCTCCCTAAGTATCAGTCAATATCACACTGTCGACTGGACAAAGAGGGCCACGCAATGATGTTGAAGCTAACTATGCCACAGTGGAGGAAGACTTTGGTTTTTATAAATTGTCAAAGTTTCAAAGTTTATTTGTGAATCAGTACAGCATAAAAATACATAAATTCTGGTCAGCCTAAGCATAGTGTGCATAGTGCACACAGGGCATCATCGATATTGATAAATCTGACAGTGCAAAATAACGCATGCAAAATAAGTAAAGTTATAGACCAGGCAATAAATTTATGCACCAATCTTTTAAATCAGTCTTGTTACTTGCAAGACGTAAATCACCAGGAATTTCATTCAATATAGCTGGTACATAGTAACTGCGCATTTTTATGCCATAATTAGTATAGACGCGTAGTTTAAAAAAAAAAAATTCTGTTCTCCTCAATCAGACATTTTTGTATTAGTTTTATATTTATTAATATAATAATACTATGTCACCACAACAAAATAAAACAGTTCACGAATCTGAAGGATGCCTAACTGTGCGTGTGCACTGTTCCTGCCGCTCAGTTTGAGTTGAAGCGATAGACAACACTAGATAGATAAATAAGTTATGCGGGAAGTCATTCAGAGGCAAGACATCAATTGCCTTCGAGGCATTTTGAAGTTTACTATGCTAAACTGAGGCGTCGTACACCGCCCCTAAATTTTTACTTACACAGGTCTGGTATCGCTGTGTCCCCTTTATGCTCTTCCTGCAACGTACCTGAATCTATAGAGCATGTTTTTTTTCTCGTGCCGCCAATTGATAATACAAATAAAACTCCTGGAAACGTGGGGCTATCGCCAACCTCGCCAACCATTCTTTCTTTTGGGGCGCCTTCTCTGGAATCTAGCCACGGGGATGCTTTTCTCGCAGTTTACAATTTTATTAGAGAGGAAAAAAAAAGACTACCTTGATGAATTTCTATAATTGTCACTTATTTATATTATTTCACTTCTTTATCTTGAATTATTTTATCTCAATATTCTTCTAATTTCTAAATCACATTTCATTAACCCCTGCTCTGCTATTCAAATTTAGTATTGTTTTAATTCCGAACATAGTGAAAACGCCTGATTCTTGGCCAATTTCGCGTAGTGGGTATGCGTGAGCACTTGGAAACAATACAACACCTAAATACAAATCGAATATCACCCTTCGTGGGTACATGCCATAAATGTGGATCATAATCATCATCGTAAATGGGAACGGACAAAGCTCATTGCACGTTTCATAAAAATGAGGTGCGAAAGGTGTAGAAGGAACTTAGTGTGCACCTTTGCGCTGTAATCGAGTTTTCGCTGAAATCGAGTTTTCGCTGCAAACAGTTTCGTCTTCTTAAATAACACTTCATAATTTACGGGACACCTTAGATGAAACGTTCAATGTCGGTTGTGGGCATTACAATTGTTTTAACTTACAAATACCATCCTGATCGCATAAGGCGAAGATCACCAATGTCTTAACGCAAACCTAATATTCGCTTACCGCGATGACCCAGTGGCTATGGTGTTCTACTGTTGAGCACAAGGTTGCAGGTTTGAATCCCGGCGGCGGCGGCCGCACTTCAGTAGGACTGAACACACAAAAATGCTAGTGCACTTCTGTATACCTGCAAGCTACCAAAACTCACGTGGGCAAAATTATACCGGAGCCCTTTACTACGACATCCCCCGTAAGCCAATTTGTAGTTGCGGGGCGGTAAACCCTATATTTAAGTGGTAAAGTCAATATTCCTCGTTGCCTGCGTTAAACCTTAAGAAATGCTGGTATGTAAATCTCTGTGAGTTGAAAATATTGAGTGTCTCTAACTCGAAGCAATTTGCAAGTGTGCAATGAATTATGTGGTTTTACGTGCCAAAACAACGATCTCATTATGAGGCACGCCGTATAGTGGGGGATTCCGGATTGATATTGACCACTAGGGGATGTAGAACGTTCCCCCAATGCACTGTACACGGGTGCTTTTTTTTTTCTTTTGCATTTCGCCCCAATCAAAATGCGGCCGTCGCGCCCGGCACTTGATCCCGCGACCTCGTGCTTAGCAGCGCAACATCACAGCCGCTAAGCCACCGCGGCGGGTAACTTGCGAGTTTGCTCAATTGGTACGAGCAGACGTTTTGGAAATCCTCTCTTTCTCTTGGTGCCCCTTTTCCCTTCTCACCGCCGAAGACCTTGCGGCTTATGTTCTCATGCCTCCTCTATGAGGGCGCAACGCAAAGCGGACAGGCAGCACAAAGTGCAGAGCGAAAGGACAGAATGAATCAGCACGTCACTTTGATTCGAGCCCTATGGTACAGTAATAATTCTGTCCTTTATAAAAAAAAAAGCATCTTGCCCCTTTCCTTTTTTTTTATCCCGATAGCAATTATATGAACATTCAGGCGCACTTTTGCCATCGCCGTCACCGGGATATTTCGCACAAAGTCCGACGGCAATAACACCGTCGCTGCGCGCCGTGTGCTGCACGTGCGAGTCAATGCGTGCGAGGGCGAGCCGCCAATCGCGACTCAATCTTGAGCGCGCAAGGAAGGAAAGCGGGGAGGAAACACACCGTCTTTCGTAGAGTGCAAGGAATTGAAGGGAGAGGAGCTGGGGGGGTGGGGGCGCCGTTCCACTTCAGCAGCAACGCAGTCTATGTGGGCCGACGGCTTGTAGCTTTGCGTGTGCTGTGTTCTCGCCGCTCAGTTTGCATTGCAGCGATAAGCAGCACGAAGGTCACTTCGCCCGCTGCTGCTGCCGCGCTTCCTCACGCCAGCGTTTCGACAGCGAGTATCCGCGGTCATCGATTGTAATGTATGCATGTTTTCTTTTGTGTGCTGACACCAGGCTTGTTAATTTAGTTGGCAAGCGAGTGTTCACAAGTTTATACGGCCGATAACACTACTATCCTTACTTCGTATGGCCGTCTGCTGCTTTGCTATCGCAGTCGATGCTTCACCTATCGGGCGAAACAGCGACTTTTTTTAAAGCTTTTCAACTTGCGTGTTTCAAAAAGCCAACCAAGCTTGCTGATCCCATCATTCAGACTCGGCTATAAGTTATCTAGACAGCGATTTTTGTGCCTCTGATATTACTAGTCTAGGTAAAGGTGCGGGGTCATGGAAGGGCAGACCACCGTGCGGAGGAGAAGGAGGAGGATCGTCGCTGGCTACAGACTGGCCTTCCAAGAAGAAACAAGCAAGCAAGCAAGCTGCCGGCAATTCCTCCACCCGAGCAACACTTCTGAAGGGCGGTAGAGTCTGAAGCCCTAAACAGCCTGTACAGGCAAGACTAAACGCGAGGGCGGTTTATAAGTGGGGCAGAACATCCACTATGCGAGCCGTCAATTTAATGTCACCGTGCTTACCTGCCCTCACGGCTCACCATTCAGACTACAGGACTGTATCGCAGACTATATTGAAGAAGTGCCGAAACATCTGCAGCACAAATATCCAGTGTCCTAGCGCGAATAAAGCGCCACTCGAACTTGTGGAGAGATGGCTGTTCCATGCTTGAGTCCCTCTATTAATACTGCACGTTCTACGTCAAATTCAGGACGCAGTAAAAATATTTCTCAAGATCTTGGGTATACGGAACACGGAACCAGCTTTAATATCGCGAGTGCCGCATCAGACGGCGCTACCTCCTTGAATAAGTATAACGAAGCGCATCTTCGCATACGTTGACCTGCGGCTCATGTAGAATGCACCGGTTCGGTGGTGACGGGCGATGGGAAACATTTCCGGGGCCACCTAATGAAATTTACCGCGCTCATCTCTTCTTCCGCGCTTGAAGCGACACGCTCGGCGCACTGAAGGCGCCGTGCAGAGCGGCGGTTGCGCATCGGAGGAAAAGCACCGCTGCTTTACACTAATCCAATTTGCACCGGCTAGTTCGGTGGCAGCGCTCACAGGTTCGCCGCAGTCAGGTGTGGCGCGGGCAACGCACGGAAACACTGTAGCACGGAGCCCCGAGGAATCCGACGCTCCGCTCGTGAGCCATAAGCGTTGGTGAACCGACGTTTACGAGTCAACGAGATGAGTTGACGTGCCTCTCTTTACAGTTATATCGCGGTTCTCGTTCAATATTATTTCGCGACGTTGCATTGTTGCAGTTTTAACGAATGTCCAAGAAATACTCTGAAATATAGATAGTCCGGTCTACCACTAAAACAATCGAAACGTTAATCGCGACCGCGTATGCCCAAACGAGAATGCTTTAGCGTCGCAACAGTGGTTTCCAGCACTGTGACGATTACGAAGGAACATGAGCAAAACTTGGAGCTATTACGCGTCAAGACTGATTAATGAGCAGTTAACCAAATTCTAGGAGCAATGAAAGTCGACAGAATGTCACTGGGTGTTGTTGTTACGGCCTGGTTAGAGCTAAACTTAAACAGGCTTACATATCTGAGTCCAGTGAGGACGTTGAATGGTCGTTGGCATGTATGTCTTGAGCTCGTCATATTGCTGAGTTTTGATTGATGAGAGGCTATTAAGCAAACGTAATTCTCTAAGTTGTTTTTCCTGCTTTATTCTACGAATTGCTGTTTTTAGGGTAAGCTGAAAGGAGATAATAAAGAAGCAATTGGAATGGCAAAAGCACCATTTAGTGATTCGAGGGAAGTTGGTGACAAGAACAGTTCTTTCGGGAAGTTATAGTAATAACAAGAGCGCGTGACGTATCAAAACAAAGTACTAAATAACATCTGTCAATTACTAAGCAATTCTTTAAAAGGAAAAAAAAAACTCCCACGACAGCCCTAGTATTTGGACTAACACTTTTGCGCTTGGATAATCTGACTCTTAGAAGCCTGCACCACAAGGCCTGAAATTGTTTTTGCCCGCGCGACGCAAGTATCCAATTTTTCTACGCAGTTTACGCAGAATAGGCTTTGCCTGATTTTAAAGGAACTTGCAGTGAATTTAATGGTCGTGATGGGTTATATGGGTGCGTGCGAACTCTTTATCTGAAGAATCGCAAATAAACGACTTCGTTGCGAAGGAAAATCTATCAGCACTGGGCCTTTCCAGGCAACCTAACATCAGAGAACAAGCTAGGGCAAATGCCTATAAAAGTTCGGGAATGTCACAAATATCCTCATGACACGGTTGATAGCCATTGACACAACGCTTGTATTCTTGCAGGGACTGGTTAGTGATGCATAACGTTACTGTGTCCTTACTTAGTTAGCACGACTCTACTTCGTTTAACACTAAGCAGGCAACGTTGCAGAAGCTACGCAAATTGTGCGGACATTTATGTCTATCTCCAATAGTTTTCCAATGTACTTAATTTTGATGTGCGGCACCTTCTGCGGAACAATTACTTAATATTATATAACTACAGCTTGCGAACGAAAGGCTATGTGAAATCACGTATCATTTGTGCACTTTGGTGTTTCCAGTATGCGACGTACTATGTTTACGTCGCGAGCGTGAACACTGCGCTGTGTCCTCGGATTTCATAGCGTGCCAGTCCACTAGTTCGGTGGAAAATGCCTTCAGAACAGGCACACCTTTCATGCACTAATTATACTATATTTTCGGACATAAAGCTGTGATAATAAATGTTATATTGAATTACATGATGCATACTGGCATTTTCATTGTTTATACGTGACGCATTATTTTTGGTCGCGTATGCGAGCTGTGAAAGGAATATTTGCAGCTTTCATAGCGTGGGCTGCGATGTAGGAGACACATACGAAATTTGGGTGGGGGGGGTTAAGAGGCAAAGAAAGCTTACTTTAACGTCAGGCGCCTTCAGCGACCCCTCCAACTTTTTACTATTTGCCTGCGACAGCAGAGACTCACTCAACTTTGCGCAAACCTCGCACAATCATGTATAGGGACATCCTTTTTTCTTAAACAGAGTGCCTTCCCCCTATGCGATGCAGCAAATCGGCCTTTCTTTCTTATTAACTTCCCTGCCTTGCGTTTCTTTTCTCTCTATCTAACTCTCTGGTGCAATCATGAACTCTTCCAACTACAGGCAACGATAATAACAACGGTGGCATGACGACGACATTGCGTTGACTGATATTCGAGACAGCGACGAGGCATCTTTTCAGAAACACTGAGATTGAATGCTGCACTGAAAGCCGCTTTTCGAGTGACTGCTTTGTTGCACATCAGATGCTCCAAGTAAGCGTATTGCACTGAGGGCGCATCGAAGCTATTACTGAGATATCATGCGGAAGGCTTCGCGTAGGCGATACCACCATTTTCTTTTTCATGAACAACTTGTAGATGCACCCAGCGTCGTCATCATCATCCAGTTCAATATTACTACTGTTGCCTCCGAGATATACGCAAAGGCACTAGCACTGACGAGACAGTTCTGTTGTTAGCGCGTTTCGCTCCCAAATTCTTGTTGCCGCAGGCACGTACGTTTGACCCGCATTTGCGCTGGCCCCCGAGAAAGTTTGTTAATTCCGCCACATTCTGAGGATGAGGATCAAGAGGTGATGATGTGAGGAGGTGGTCTTACGAGGACACATAGGGGCGTGCTCTATTTACGGGCAGCATTATAGACTTTGAGACAACCGTCTGCAGGACGTCTCTGCGACATGACGCCAGCTCGCATTGGCAGACAAAAGAAGAAATGCTAAGGAAAGCACATATTGTCATCGTTCTTTACCACTTCGCGTTTGTGAATTTATGAAAAACACAACGTCGCTTACAATAGGCACATAAGAAATCATTACTATGTTTCCCTGTGAGCATACGACGTTCCCATCGAGTTTTTAAGCCTTCTGCTCAGCCACCATCACGTTTGTGTAGCCATGTAGCCTACGTGGTTTTCAACTTCGATGCTGGAAGCTGCCCTTTTGACCGGCTACGTGAGAACTAGAATGAGATTTTAGATGGCCGCTATCCTCTTAGCAGTCTGTTTAGCGGTCTACGGTGGTATTGGAACTCATGTCTAGATAACGGCGACCTAAAGATGGCGGAGACATTAAGACAACGGGGGCGCAACAAAAATGAAGAATGGACAAACTCGGCAAATGCAGGCCGTGACAGCGCAGAGATTGAATTCCGCGTCTTTTCCTTTTAGCACTTCGTCAGTAGTCTGAACGGTAATCCGTCTACGTTGCGACCAGGAACGACCAGTCGCGAGCAGTGAATGATAACGAAGAAATAGTATCGAGCGAAAGAATATGTTACATTATAGCGGCCCCAATTTTGAACTTTTAGCTGCTGGCCCGCCTAGTAATATGGCTAGTGTGGCTAACATCAAAACCGTCGAAGAACAAGGGCACTATCCTTTGGCTTTCTTTAGGAAGCCTTAACACAGGTGTTATAGCTGCAGGGAAGACAGCTATGTAGAGGACGCTGATAAAAATTAAGGGCATATTGTGCAATAACATTTTACAATTTTGATTCTTTGTGAAGTGCATCAGTGCCTTGCACCAAGCCGCGCCTTCACTATTGCCGGGAGGGGTCATTCGAAGAGACGAATAAGTAAGTAGAATCAGAGAGGGAGAATTTTTACAAAATATGGACCTAAGAGGGATGGAAGGAGCGACGTTAACACACACGCGCGCGAACGTAATGAATTACTCAAGAGAACATCAGGCCCGTATCGCAGGGGCATGTGGGCAATGAAATGTGGGTGTCTCAAGCTTTCATAAAGAAGTAATGTTGAAGCAGCGATTAGCAAATCCAGTATGCACGTGACAAAGATCTCTTTTTATAAAAGAAGCCGGAGCGGATGGAAGGGTCAATATGCTCGAGTGCGCGCACGAGTGTTTGGTCGTTTTGAAAGACTTCTGGCAAAAAACCCTTAGAACGGTGAAAGAAAAGTGGCGTGTTCTTTTTTCTTTCTTCTTCTTTTTCACCTGTCGTCGTTGAAGGATTCCGAACAAGTCCGGCGGATATAATTGGGAAATGATACAGGGTCCACTGTTCCCGCCGTAAAAACAGGAAAGTGCCCAGAGCAGGTATTAACGAATAGCCTGGAAAGTGAAGGGGAAAAAAATACGGCTTTAGACTGCCGCAGGTAAAAAACAAAGCAGTTCGCTGACATCGTGCGACAGCATGTGATCCGCCGCTCTTCGAACGTTTCAGAAAGCCGTTTGTGTTTTCTTTAAGCACTAAAAGCTGGGAAGGGAAAGAAACTTTGAGCGATTCAGCCACGTGCTGTTTCTTTCCCTTCGGTTGGGAATGTTCTTCTGCTGCATGAACTGATTCTATACTTGCGTAGTGTCTGTGCACTGTCATAATATCGTGAGGCAGCACACTGAAAATGTAGGTAGCAAACTGAACACAAATACTCGGTACAGGAAAGTCAGCTGATGCTATAGAACTCGAGTTATGTGGCCCATTCATTTTCTTGAACTTGTCTAGATAATACATTCTAGAACGAAGTAGATAGACAGGAGTTCATACGATTCTATAGAGAAAACGAAGTGTGTACTCCCATTGGAATGGGGGCTCCTTTGTTTATTGAATCTATGCTGTGCCTAGAGCTCCATTAGCAGGAAAACTTAGGTTAGTTTGTGAACCATCCTACTTGACAAAAGAAATCTAGAAAAGACGAGGATGAAGGAATGTAGGCACACAACTCCATGTTCTAATTTCCTCTGGGTCTCAACTTGTAGTTCGATTAATAAAGATGGGAAACCCGTAACTATTACATGTATTCATCTCATATGTTACGTTCGCGCCATCTTCAAAATTCGCTGCTATCACAGTGTACAGAAAGGTCCTGTCCCTCGCCGTTTGTCTCACTGCCATAGGCTATTGCTATTGTCGCTACTACTGCTTTCAGGAACCCTGGCTAGCTATTGCTATCGCAGGCTCTGTCAATCTGAAACCATTAATTTAGATACCTCAACCACGTGTTACTTTGGGGCCGTTCAGCTCAAGGCAAGGTTTGTTGAGAATGGTTTGGATGGTTTTTAAAAACTATCTTTCTCAACGAGCTACCCCCACTTACCACTGTAGGATATGCTTCTAGCCTTTTTTCGTGGGCCGATCTTGAGACAGTGCACTCTAAAAATACGGCCCAGTACGTGCTACTGGGCGGTGATTTAATAAGTGATTTATTCTGCGGACATTGGAAATGCCGGCAGCTATTGTGTCGTCATCTTCTCTATTAGATTACCGAATAGACAAATGATGATAACATCATCATCATCAGCCTAGTTACGCCCACTGCAGGGCAAAGGCCTCTCCCATACTTCTCCAACTACCGCGGTCATGTACTAATTGTGGCCATTTTGTCCCTGCAAACGTCTTAATGTCATCCGCCCACCTAACTTTCTGCCGCCCCCTACTACGCTTCCCTTCCCTTGGAATCCAGTCCGTAACCCTTAATGACCATCGGTTATCTTCCCTCCTCATTACATGTCCGGCCCATGCCCATTTCTTTTTCTTGATTTCAACTAAGATGTCATTTACCCGCGTTTGTTCCCTCACCCAATCTGCTCTTTTCTTATCCCTTAACGTTACACCTATCATTCTTCTTTCCATAGCTCGTTGCGTCGTCCTCAATTTCAGCAGAACCCTTTTCGTAAGCCTCCAGGTTTCTGCTCCGTAGGTGAGTACTGGTAAGACACAGCTGTTATACACTTTCCTCTTGAGGGATAGTGGCAACCTGCTGTTCATGATTTGAGAATGTCTGCCAAACGCACCCCAGCCCATTCTTATTCTTCTGGTTATTTCAGTCTCATGATCCGGGTCCGTGGTCACTACCTGCCCTAAGTAGATGTATTCCCTTACCACTTCCAGTGCCTCGTTACCTATCGTAAACTGCTGTTCTCTTCCGAGACTGTTAAACATTAATTTAGTTTTCTGTAGATCAATTTTCAGACCCACCCTTCTGCTTTGCCTCTCCAGGTCAGTGAGCATGCATTGCAATTGGTCTCCTGAGTTACTAAGCAAGGCAATATCATCAGCGAATCGCAAGTTGCTAAGGTATTCTCCATAAACTTTTATCCCCAATTCTTCCCACTCCAGGTCTCTGAATACCTTCTGTAAACATGCTGTGAATAGCATTGGAGATATCGTATATCCCTGTGTGACGCCTTTCTTTATTGGGATTTTGTTGCTTTCTTTGTGGAGGATTACGGTGGCTGTGGAACCGCAATAGATATCTTCCAGTATCTTTACATATGGCTCATCTACACCCTGATTCCATAGTGCCTTGATGACTGCTGAGGTTTCGACTAAATCAAATGCTTTTTCGTAATCAATGAAGGCTATATATAGTAAGGGTTGGTTATATTCCGCACATTTCTCTATCACCTGATTGATAGTGTGAATATGGTCTATTTTTGAGTAGCCTTTACGGAATCCTGCCTGGTCCTTTGGTTGACTGAAGTCTAAGGTATTTCTGATTTTATTTGCGATTACCTTAGTAAATACTTTGTAGGCAACGGACAGTAAGCTGATCGGTCTATAATTTTTCAAGTCATTGGCGTCCCCTTTCTTATGGATTAGGATTATGTTAGCGTTCTTCCAAGATTCCGGTACGTTTGAAGTCATGAGGCATTGTGTATATAGGGCGGCCAATCTTTCTAGGACAGTGTTCCCACCATCCTTCAACAAATCTGCTGTTACCTGATCCTCCCCAGCTGCCTTCCCCCTTTGCATAGTTCCCAAGGCGTTCTTTACCTCTTCCGGCGTTACTTGTGGGGTTTCGAATTCCTCTAGACTATTCTCTCTTTCATTATCATCGTGGGTTCCACTCGTACTGTATAAATCTCTATAGAACTCCTCAGCCACCTGAACTATCTCATCCATATTAGTAATGATATTGCGAGCTTTGTCTCTTAACGCATACATCTGATTCTTGCCAATTCCTAGTTTCTTCTTCTCTGCTTTTAGGCTTCCTCCGTTCCTGAGAGCCTGTTCAATTCTATCCATATTATAGTTCCCTATGTCCGCTGTCTTACGGTTGTTGATTAACTTAGAAAGTTCTGCCAGTTCTATTCTAACTGTAGGGTTAGAGGCTTTCATACATTGGCGTTTCTTGACCAGATCTTTCGTCTCCTGCGATAGCTTACTGGTTTCCTGTTTAACGGCGTTACCACCGACTTCTATTGCGCACTCCTTAATGATGCCCATAAGATTGTCGTTCATTGCTTCAACACTATGGTCCTCTTCCTGGGTTAAAGCCGAATACCTGTTCTGTAGCTTGATCCGGAATTCCTCTAGTTTCCCTCTTACCGCTAACTCATTGATTGGCTTCTTATGTACCAGTTTCTTCCGTTCCCTCCTCAAGTCAAGGGTAATTCGAGTTCTTACCATCCTATGGTCACTGCAGCGCACCTTGCCGAGCACGTCTACATCTTGTATGATGCCAGGGTTCGCGCAGAGTATGAAGTCGATTTCATTTCTAGTCTCACCATTCGGGCTCCTCCACGTCCACTTTCGGCTAACCCGCTTGCGGAAGAAGGTATTCATTATCCGCATAATATTCTGTTCTGCAAACTCTACTAATAACTCTCCTCTGCTATTCCTAGAGCCTATGCCATATTCCCCCACTGACTTGTCTCCCGCCTGCTTCTTGCCTACCCTGGCATTGAAATCGCCCATAAGTATACTGTATTTTGTTTTGACTTTACCCATCGCCGATTCCACGTCTTCATAGAAGCTTTCGACTTCCTGGTCATCATGATTAGATGTAGGCGCGTAGACCTGTACAACCTTCATTTTGTACCTCTTATTAAGTTTCACAACAAGACATGCCACCCTCTCGTTAATGCTACAGAATTCCTGTATGTTATCAGCTATGTTCTTATTAATCAGGAATCCGACTCCTAGTTCTCGTCTCTCTGCTAAGCCCCGGTAGCACAGGACGTGCCCGCTTTTTAGCACTGTATATGCTTCTTTTGGCCTCCTAACTTCACTGAGCCCTATTATATCCCTTTTACTGCCCTCTAATTCCTCCAATAGCACTGCTAGACTCGCCTCGCTAGATAACGTTCTAGCGTTAAACGTTGCCAGGTTCATATTCCAATGGCGGCCTGTCCGGAGGTGATATGAAAAAAAAAAGCGATATGTGGGTATATGTACCCCTAGGACATCAGCTGCCACACAGAGACCCGCTGGCACACAGGGCCCATATTTACGAAGCACATTCTAGGCTACAGCACTTCTTAAAGGGACACTAAAGTGAGAAACGATTTCTTCTGCATCAGTAAATTACCGTTCTACAACACCAAAAACACCACTCTTACAACGATAAGACGTTTGGTAAGCCAGAAAAAGAGCAAGAACGAAATACGGGTGGCGACGCCTACTTATGTTCCCGCACATGGGTGCTGTGACGTCTTGGATTTTGATGGCATCTTCTAAGGCCTACTAATTATATATAGCGGTACAGATTGACTACATCGTGTTCTAAAGGAACCAAATATTAAACATGGCAAGTTTCGGGAACCTTTATTCAGCCAACGCGGCCCAAATGCGAAAACATACTTTGGAATCCCTGACGTCACGCAGACGTACAGGCGCTGGGATTTCGGCGCGAAATTCGAATACTGATACTTGGACCTTCATTTTCTCATCTAATAATCAAACTATTTTTTTTTAAATGACTGCCTGCTGGGTTCTCAAACAATGCTTTATTAGTCTAAAGTGATTTATTGTTTCGCTTTAGTGTCCCTTTAAGAACAGGCACCCTTGTCAGCCCCACAGTCCATCTCAGCGTACCAGGAATCGGGAAAAAGTCTGAGCTGTCGTCGCCTGTGCTGAAACAACTGTCTCTGCTTCTTCTGCGCCGAGAGGTACGCGGACAGTGCACATATTTATACTGATGGTTCCACAAATATCCAGTGTTGGTCCGGTGCTGTGGTCGTCCCCCAGCAAGAGGTATTACCATCAGCTTTAGGACTGACCACCCAACGACATCTACATCTGCGGAACTAGCTGCTCTTCGCGCTGCACTTTGTTTCGTCAATCGGGAACCACCTCGACAATGGTCAATTTTCAGTGACTCAAAGGCAGCCCTACAATCTGTGCCATCAGCTCTGCGTCGCGGGCCATTCGAACAGCTCGTGCTCGATATTAGATGCCTACTCCGTACATCACATGAGAAAGGACATCACGTGACGTTTCAGTGGCTGCCAAGTCACTGCGGCGTCATAGGAAATGAAGACGCCGATAAAGTCGCTCGAACAGCTCTTGAAGACACACAGGAAGAGGCCATACCACTTTCACGGTCCGACGCCGCCAGCAGACTTCAAGTGCTTGCACGGGAGATCACGCTCTCTCTATGGTGCACAACAAGCAGCCAGAGCAACCGCAGCAATCATCAACACGACCTGCCCTCATTGATGCATCTCTGTATGCCAACTGGACTCCGCCGAAGTGAGGCCACCTTGCTTTATCGCTTATGGCTAGGGGTGGCCTTCACGAAATCCTACTCGTTTCGCATTGGAATGGCCGAAAACGCTCTCTGCAATGCCTGTCTTTGCGAGGAGACACCGGAACACATTCTGTGCGACTGTCCTGAATATAATGTTCAGAGACAGTCCATGGCGTCCGTTCTAGCGCACCTAGACAATAGACCATTGTCAGTTGCAACCATTTTCACATATCGCCGACAGAAGACATCGCAGCTGAAGGCGACGAAGGGACTGCTTCGGTTTATGAAGGATACGGGCTTGGACAAGCGGCTGTGACAGTGATGTCGCGTACCGCGCAAGAGTGACGGACTGTAACTGACGATGTGTTTGCTGTGTTATGTGCTCTCTCTCTCTGTCCTCCCATCTTTCATCCCCCCATCCCGCTCCCATGTGTAGGGTAGCAAACCGGTTAGGCTAAACTGGTTAACCTCCCTGCCTTCCTTCTCTACTTTTTCCTTCCTTCCTTCCTTCCTTCCTTCCTTAAGAACAGGCACCGACCGATTCTGATGGCGAATATAATATTAGTGAAGCAGGCATTTGAATTGGAAGCCATTTTGCCAAATTAAAGGCTTGACGAATCCGGCCAGCTGAACCCATATTCATAAAGGAATTCACAAGCTAGAACGTGTTGAAGAAGGTAATGTCAGTGATGGCCATGTACAATTTACCTTGCCTTAACGATTCACTCTACATAGTCTGAGTGAGTGAGTGAGTGAGTGAGTGAGTGAGTGAGTGAGTGAGTGAGTGAGTGAGTGAGTGAGTGAGTGAGTGAGTGAGTGAGTGAGTGAGTGAGTGAGTGAGTGAGTGAGTGAGTGAGTGAGCAAGCGAGTGAGCGAGCGTGTCTGAGCGACTGCAATATAGCATTACTTCATTAAAGACACAGTGGCTTCATAGAGCAATGCCTCGGCATTCCGGTGAAATCGCGCGCCTCGTGAAGTAGCCACTTTGCCGGGCTGCATGATATTAGACTGACTGCTATATTCAGCTACGGACTATCGGGTTGGCAAGAGCCCAGGACCCCGCGACGATGAGCGGACAATGGCAATTGCTGTAAGAATCATTCGACAGAAGCGAGTCACGGCAAGGACTTCAAGATCGGAACGGCAGCTTTTCGCATACGGCTCATTACACGGAACATACATTGAGCGCGGATAATACACTTTGTCGAAGAACGAAAGTGATCGTGACGATAACGCGTAATGACACAGCACTTCAGCTCAGAAATGATAATGCTAACGACTGCCTTTGCGGAATCACTGTCGTATCTCTGGTGTCGTCGCGGCACTACTGGCGGAAACGTCTTTCTTTCTTTCTTTTTTGTGGTTTTTGCGAAACGACTGAATTACGTTCCACGTTCTCGATTTTGTGCTCGGGTCTCGGCGCGATGAAAGCGTAAGGTGAGAATGGTGCCGGAAACGAAAACTGAAAACTACGTTTGAAAGAAAAAAAAAACGAATAGAAAGATGGGGCGCCACATGGCAGAATAAATTACGTCGAAGAAACAGCGGCGCTATTTCTTGGCCACTGTAAAAGGTGATATATATACCAATACTGGCGCAATGGGCAGGAAACGAAAGAAAAAAAATACAAAAAGTTCGCTATTTTGCCGGTCCCCCTGAATGTTTTCCTTTTTGTTTGGCCGACTGCGTGGAAACAAGAAAGGCATCACTATTCAATAGCCTGTAAAACGACGTGGCTTTGCCGCTCTGATATCAAGATAGGTAAGACAAAACCGCGCAAAAAACACAAAAGATGGCGCGAGAAAAAAAAAAAGAAAGACGGAGAAGGCACGTGCACAGGGATATCCATACACACGCGCAAACGCACGTACGCACGCGCAGAATTGAGGAATGGCTACAGCAAAGACGGAGGCGCATGTGCCGAGGTAAGAAATATTCCCATAGCCGCGTCACTTACGTGTGCATGTTTTCTTTTAACACTTGTGTCTGCTTTCTTTCATCCCCCTTACGTTGTCTATATTCACGCTTTCTAGAAGCCTTCGGCGTTCACTCTAGTTTCTTTTTATCTTGAGGAAACAGAGGTTGTTAAAAGATGACAGAGATTTAGCCAGCTCGATGTACCGGAAGTCTGTCGACACGATCATGGGCTGAGTTTATCACGCTCTCTCTCCCTCTGTTTCTCTCTCTCTCTCTCTCTCTCTCTCGATACATATGTATAGTCATATCACAAGAAGCCAACATACACAGACACCAAGGACAACATGGGATAAATTACTTGTACTTACTAATTGGATTAACGATAAATCAGTGTAAATTAAAATGGATGGAAAAACAACTGCCGCAGCCGGGAAACCATGCGACCTTCTCGCATTACGCGCGCAGTGCTCTTACCAGTTGAGCTACCGCGGCGCCGTTTTGCCATCCACTCTCTGGGTTTATACGTTTTACCACTAGAACTATACTGCATGGTAAGAACATCGCACGCGCAATGCCAAGACGTGGGATCATTTCCCACTGTCGACCAGTTGTTTCTTTTCATCCATTTTCACTTCCATTATTTATCATATTTTTTAACTCAGTTTGTAAGTACAAGGGATTATGTTGTGCTTGGTGGCCTTGCCGGCTTCTTATGACATGAATAAAAAAACTCGGGTCCCTGTGTTCCTTTTCTTCTTGTCCACATATATATATATATATATATATATATATATATATATATATATATATATAATGCCCCTGAAGCGAGAGTGTGCGTGAATTTCTGTCTTCCCTCTTTTCCGCCCTCCGGCGTCGAGACTGCCGGCTCACTGGTGTGAGGGCTTAAACTGGGCCAAGGATTACATCTTCGCCAAGCGTCTCCGGCACGCGCCAGCGTTCGTAGCTGCGTGAGCACGCCGTCCCCCCGCGGCGCGTGTGTAAGTATACAGCGTCGAGACACGCGCGCGAGTGTCGCGCTGCTGGATGAAGTTTGAGGCTTGCGTGCTGCAACCGAGTGCGCTTCGGAAAATTCGCGTGCCTCGCGTGTAGCCAGAGAGAAACCCGTCAACGACGCTAGGATTAGGTCGCCCGCGATTTAGCTTACTTTCTTTAGGGGAGCCCCAGAGGTGCTAGGACACAGTCCGCGGCCTGTGTCGGCGTGCCAGCGAGTGATCAGCATCGGCTATGGCGAGGTCCAAAGGTGCTGAGGCCGGGAGAAATATGCTTAATAAGGCGAATGTTTTTGTTTTTATTACAGAGTTCATACATACGCGTTATTTCTGCGAACAACAGTCATATAAGTCGAAATGGAGCGTTATATGTGCGGTGCCTATCACTTCCGTCAGTCTTTTGTATCAGGCTGTAACTATGCATTGAGCTGTGAACACTTTCTGCAACGAAATACGTATGTAGCCATGGCAGGAAAAGAAGCGGCTTGAAAATATGCGAATTGAATTGAATTGAGGTTTGCGGTTTTACGTGCCAAAACCACAACTTAGTTATGAGGCACGCCGTACTGGGGAACTCCGGAATAATTTTGACCACCAGGACATATTTCCCGAGACACGAGCGTTTTTGCATTGCGCCCCCACTGAAATGCTGCCACCGCAGCTGGGACTTGCTCCCGTGACTTTGTGCTTAACAGCGCCACACCATTAGCCGCTGAGGCACCGAGGCGGGATCGAAAATGTTTGAAAAGGTGAAAACAGTTCGAAAAAAACAAAGACAAATGTACTTGGCAACAGATATACCATGCACAAAAGTGATAATCAAGAGTTTATACACAAATTTAATAAATATTAGAAGTGAATCTTGTAGTGCGGCTTTCAGGAGGATAAGGTAGAGGGAAGGAAAGCCAGGAAGGTTGGCTAAACTTTTTTCGACTTTGCTATCCTATACGGGGGGATGGTGACGGCGGAGTGAAACGAGAGAAAGAAGACAAGAGTTAAGATCAATCACGTGCAGCAAAAAGATTCAACGTTTCCATAATCGGGCACTCAAGCCTGTGGCGTTCAAGTGCTCTAGAAGAGCTCATGTCCTCTGCGCATTGATAAGTGCTCAGACTAAAGACAACAGGATCACTGCCACCTAATTGTCTTGGGAAGGAAATGTTTGGCATGAGGTACTAGGCAGTGCCCTGTCTTCTAACGTTTTCCTCACATTAGCGTTCTAGTTCGTCAACGTCAATGCTCTTAAATAACCCACAACACATCCTCCCGCAGAGGGGTTGCGTATAGCGTACGTAAGGCGCCGAACGCTAGCCCTCAAGTGTCCATCATGGAAGAATCCAGGAGAAATGTTGCTTTAGAACACTGGTTGAGACAATAGGTGGTGTCCAAATTCCCTCCCCAGCGACAGCTTCCTCCGTATGACAAAAACTGACCCCGAAGGCTATCATTTTGCTGACTCTTTGCGCTGGAACTAGTTGCCGAACGGGAAACTCGTCATTATACCGCCTGTGCCACGCAGTCACTTGCTCGCACTATCAGCTGATCAAAATTGATACAGATTCCTGCACAAGAAGGACATTGCAGAACGAGGGTTCCTGGCTGGGAGACGAAATAAAAAGTATTCAGCCAATCATCAACGACGTACAATATGGGGAGGAGGTACAATAAACATAGTGGCACGCTGAGCCCGCAGTCATATAAAGCAAGTCACCGCGTGTAGTGCAGTGTTACCTCGTTATTTATTGTAATTGCTCCTGCCATCATTAAAACGAATAATGCGAGAAATTATCCGCTACTCGAAATATACATAGTAGAAGAGAGGTGGGTAACAGCAGTGGCTATTTGCTGCGTCTGAAAACAAAGGTCGGCGCAAGATTGCACAATGTAACCTTGTCTTCAGCTCCGAATAAAAAAAAGAAATATCACAACTTAAATGCAGCAGTTGTTTTTTTTTAGAACACATGAGAAGTTAATTAACATCATCCTGAAATGACGGCACACATCCGCGTAACATAGTTAAAGAAACAGATAAGAGAACAAGAAGAGCATGCATCGGACGGATCACGCCACTGTAGCAATGTATGGGAAATGGATCCTATACTACATACGCGGCGATACTCAGCACAGCGACAGTCTATATGGTACAGGCTGGTGCTGGAACCTATTACATTTCGTGTAACCAAATTAGACGGCACCACAAAAGAAATAAAGAACTGTGGAAGGTTCAGCCACGAAGAGGGCGGTTACAATTTCGCCCGGGTGAGCATTATTCCTTTGTCCTCCTTGCGTTAAAAATAAATTCTCTCGGGTGTTCGTGTGAAACATTTTTCATCCATGATCCGCTTTCCATTCTTGAATGTTCCTCTATTTTAAAGTTGTATGACACGGAGTGTCATACGACCTCCCAGATTTGTCATGTCACTGCGTGCTCGCCCAGTGTTCCCCACTAGGATCGTTTCCAAAAAAAAAAGCAGTCTGGTAGGACCCACCTCACGATGAATGTCGTCAATATTGCTATGAGATTAATTAGCATTGACGCAATGTAGCAGCACACCGTTGAATGAGGCGTGTACGTAGCCTGGCTCCTCTCTCGCGCTTATGATGATGATGATGATTAATTAGTATCCCCTTTAAAACGAGGTGTGGACAAATAGTCACCTTGCCTGCTTTACTTATTCAGGTGTGCTATACATGTTTATTATCTAGCATTAATGTATACAACTTCTTGATTTCTTTTTCCTTCAACATCTACCTTCTACCGCTAGCTACGACTGTAAGAAATTCGGTCGTATCAATCTCTTCCCTGTCTTTATTCCACCAGTACTTTAAACGTCTCTTGCTTATCTCGACCGGTTGACTTTACCGCCCACTTTAAACCCAAGCACTTCTGGAAGGTGTACGTTATACCTACGGTTCTCACTGGGTGAATGACATCGCGTTTCATTAGAATGTGCTGAGTGGTCTCCGGATTTTAGCTGCGGCATACACATGCCTCACCAAGTTCCGAATATTTGCTGCGGTATATTTTTGTCCTTGGACAACCGGCTCGAGCCTCAAATGGCAAGGCACTGCCCTTTGTGTTCTCGTAGAGAGTTTTCCTTCTAATTTCTTTCTTCTCATTCTTGTAAATCTACATGGTCCTCTTTGTTTCCATTCTTTGCATCCAATTAGCTGTTTGCTTCTTTCACTTTCTTTCTCTTGACTGACTCCCGGTTGTCTATTTACATTTTCAGTTACCCTGCCCTTGGTTGCCAACTTTCTTGACCTCTTCCTCCATTCTGTGTACACGCTTTTCAAATACCCACACTTGTGCACTTTAACCGCCAATTTATTTTCATCCATGTTGCTGAGTCTTTCTTCAAAACTAATTTTGCTCTGTGCTTCCCTGACTACAAAAGAGGCCCAATCCATGTCACCCTGTACTGCGTCATTTGTGGCTTTACCGTGGGCTCCCAAAGCCAACCGGCCTACCAATCTTTGGTTAACTTCCAACCCCGACAAGATATCCGATTTAAGGCATAGAATGGCATTTGCGAACGTTAGCGCTGGCACCATTACTCCTTTCTAGTTTCCACGCACCACCTGATACTTATTGTCGCCCCAGAGTGCTCGGTCTTTCATTATTGCAGCATTCCACTTCCCCTTCATTTTCGGATTTTCTTGGTGGGTGCTAGAGTAAGTCTTTCCCTTCATTTATGCATACGTCGAGGTATTTATATTGTTTGGCTATGAGTATGACTTGCTGTTGAATTGACACCACATACTTACTCGTCTCTTCCTTAAAGATCCTAATTCCCTATTTTCCTCTACTGAACTGGAGGCCTGGATTTGTCACTGCGTTGCCACAGATATTCGCAAGTGCCTGTCAATATCTTTTATCGTCCGCTATAGTAACACTATGTCGCCCACATACATAAGTGCAGGGAGCTTCTGTTGCTGCATTTGTCCATTCTCTCTGTGCACGCTGTGCCATCTAGCGGTGCCGCCTCAAAGTCTGTCCAGGCACGAGTGTGATGTATATTGAGACAAAATAGTCTGAATTTATTCGACATGGCCATGATTCCGCCCAGCATCATCAAATCTTATAAGCATTGTTTTTCTTTGTAATTGAAGAGTGGTGCCTACCAAGTGGCACATTCCTGGTGGCCAAAGTTGTCGTCAAAGAGGCTCATTGAAGAGCGGAGCACACCCAGTGTCACATACCCAGTGGCCCAAGTGTGTCCTATGGTTGGTTTCAAACCCGGTTCCCTGAGAACAGCAGCCCATTGCTCTACCCATTAAACTATGGACCGCCCACTGGCTCAAGTTGGTGGAAAACTGTAAGAGACGTGCCCTACCCGAAGGTGCGTAAGGTATCTTAAGAGCGATAATTGCATTAAAGAAGGCGTGCTCTTTATACTACGCTTTCCGCCTTCAAACGATTTCCACTTCAATAAACGGGGGTGACAATCTGCGTACTTGTTTTCCACATGGCCAAAACCTGCCGTCGTTCATACATTGGATGTTGATTGGTTCGTACATTCGAAGCTGATCCGTGAGAGCTAGAATAACGGGGCGTGAATGGAGATTTCTTTTGCGTCTACGGTAGTAAATTGTGAGCGTGTAGCACAGGAGGATGATCAGGACAGCGTAAAATTTGTAACATGTTGCTCAATAAGTACGCGAAAAAGGTTCCAGTTGCTCAAAGAGAAATGACTGTTCTTTACAGCTTTTGTTGTTCGCGTGACAAATGTGCGAGACAACAAAGGTGAGCTGGTACATGTTTGGGGAAAAAACGGCGCTATAAACTTGGCAAGAACAAGAAGGCGCGATGCAACGAACCACCAGCTTTCTTTTTTTGCTCGCCTCTATATAGCTCCATCCATGCCACGTGCCGGCTGACCGAGCCGCGCGTTCTACAAAGTGTCCAATTTCGTTTTTTATCTCTCTGTTTCCTTTCTTTTTTTGCACTCTTCTTTGGCCCATGCTTCGCGCATTGAATCTATATAGACGGAAAAAGGCGCTGGAGGCAGCATTCAATTTAAAAGTCCGGAACGTAATTTATCTCGCGCTTCTTCCGGCGTCGCTTCTGCAACGGCGTCGTTCGCTTGTCGTGTTTGGCATGCAATTGAAAAAGCATGCCGCGCTATGTACTCCGCCTCAGTAGAACCGTACAGTCGTCTGGAAACTCGATCAGGCCTCATCCAAACTGCGTCAGTGTCGACCGATAGCTTCTTGCAGGCGCGAGTGTTCATTTCTGAGTGCTATAAGTTAACGGCAACACCTTGGGGCTGAAACCATTGGTTAGCTTGCGGGCCCAAACTAAAGACGAATTATTGTCACCTGGCGGTACTTTTACAAACGTGGTCCGCATCTTCAGCAGCCGCCAACCGTGCATTTCAGCACGCTGCACGCTTTTAATAACAGACACGCACAGAGTAGCTGACCTGCTCTTTCTCCTCCTTTCTTGGATCCCTGTTTCCCGGTGCTTTTCACGCAGTATACAGAAAGGAAGCACATTGTAAGCTCCCAAAGGGCTATCAACGGAGGCGAGCCATTTGATTCAAAAAGAGCGGGGGCTACACGGACATATACGGCCGCCAGCCGGCGGCGCGTAGCCAAGAAGGAGAGATGCATCCGGAACAGCTGCAAACATCGCTGCCTGAATACTGAGGACGTCCGATGCATTTTGCGTGAAAGATATGTCAGTCCCGGGGTAACGCTACAGCCCGGCGGCGCGGCAGATGAGAGGTACAAAACAACTCGCTCTGTAACTACATCAAGGCGGAGCTTATGTTCCTTCGTATTTCCTGACCATACTCGACTTTCACTCAAAATATTTTGCACAGTTGTATCTTTCTCGCTTTGTCGGAAAAAAGTCCGTCTAAGCCACTTTTTGTATTCGCTGTAACAAGCGTCTTGTCTCGAGTATAACCGCGCTGCCTCAATGCCTCGCTATGCTGGCACGAGTAAAACGCTTTCTTTCTGGTAGGCAATACGGGTTGCGTTTTATCTTGAAGGCTGAGTGCATTACCGCAGGCGCGTTGTACACATGCCAATACGTTTTTCGAGTGTAGCGCTGAAACTTTGTCAAGTGCCCCTTCTTATAATGTGAAGCATTGCTCAAAGTTAAATATTATCTGCAGTAATGCCAGAAAAAAAAGATATTTGTTATCAACGAACAATTTCTCAGTCCTTGCGATAAAATATGATGCCGACGTCAAAACCAACATTATGCTTTAGTTATACATGAAAGAAAGAAAAGAAAAAGGCTCACACATGGCCTCGATAACAGTGGCATTTCTTCAGTCCCTTCCTACAGCTGTATGTTGCATTGATCAATACAGCAAGAAACTGATAGCGGCGGTGAAAATAATACGCTTTAGGGCGCAAAAAGGCAAAACCGGCTGCTTTCAGCGTGGCGACTCCTTATGAATACTGATATTCTAGATAATGATGTCAAGCTATCAAATTTACCATTTTGACATATAATGGGTCTCGCACACACACACACACACACACACACACACGCGCGCGCGCACACACGCGCACGCACACACACACACACACACACACACACACACACACACGCGCACGCACACACACACACACACACACACACACACACACACACACACACACACACACACACGCGCACACACACACACACACACACACACACACACACACACACACACACGCACACACACACACACACACACACACACACACACACACACACACACACACACACACGCACGCACGCACGCACGCACAAAGAAAGAAAGAACAGACTTAACTCCGATGCAGTTCATGCATTGGCATTTGACTTTGTCTTACTTTCCTGTGTGCGTTGTCTTTTTGTTGCGCTAATTTTTCTCATCATAAATGTTATACGCGTGGATCACTCCAAAATATTTTCATTGTCCACAATATTTAAGTCATTATTTACAACAACCATCTAACATTCAGGACAATATAGGATTAAAGAACAGAGTATCTATAAAAAATGAATTATAACGCTTGTTTATTGTTTCTTTATTTTTGCCTATAAAGGCAGCTAAAGAAGATTTAAAGGTGGGACACGAAATAAATATAAATAAAACAATTTTTCTCCACGGAAAGGAGAAGGAACAAGAAGACCAACTATTTCAGTTGAAAGTCACTCAGCACGCAGTGCGCAAAACGCCAAATTGAAGATCATTAGTAAGAAGGATCCTTCCCCCCCCCCCCCCCTCTTTCGTCATGCATTCGCTCCTTCAGCAATTCTTAAACAATCATTAAAAGGCATTGCTGACCGTGATAAGTACTTCTGGAGTTCCTTCTCCAAAGTGCCTCTGAAATTGCCGACAAGAGCGGTTAAGTGTTTCTGCACTTCTCTCAAACGTTACATTCAACCTTTATTTCGCCGTGGCGACCCGCCGGCTCAAATTTTGTGCTGCTGAGCGCCTGGTCGCGGGTACGACAACCCAACTGCAGCGGCCACATTTCGATGAGGATGAAATCCAACAAAAAAGAAAAGAAACAATCGTGAACTTAGATTCGTGTAGACGTTTAAGAATCCCGTGTGGACAAACTTGTTTGCTTAAAAGATTAACCGTGCGCCTGCATCTCGCGACGACACGTTTCAAAGGTGCGAATTTGTGCCCGAGACTTGGAGTAACCACACGTGTGAATGATGAGAACGTAGCAGAACATATAGCAGGCGCATCATCATAAAATAACACACCGCTCCTTTCACCAATTCATACAATTGCGAAGCCATGCATTTGCGTTATTCTCGAGTGAGTTGCTCTCGCTTCGGCCGTTTGGCACCCGAGCCAGTGCGTATACGCTGGTAACGGCGTCGCATGAAAGCACTTACTTTCCTTGCGATTTGCTTTCGTGGGGTGCATTCGCCCCGCGGTTCCAGGCGCCCGAGTGCGCACGCACTTCGAGGTGTACCGTAAATGTGGACGCTCGCAGAGCTACTCAGGGGCGAGGATGGAGAGGGAGAGAGAGAGACAGAGGCTGAGATCCAGGTTTGGCTGTAGGTGGCCATATCGCGTAATTGCCAATCGGGGAGAACGATACTGGTCGGTGAGGCGTGCAGGGTTGGCGATCGCGCGGGCAGCCCGTCGTGGCCAGAGGCTAGCTCGCACTCGCTCGCTCCTGGGCGAACGGGTTTCGGTCGCTCCTGCGGCTACTGTATAGAAAGGAATAACCTCCCCGACAAAGCCTACACGGTCCGATTTCTACTGTGACGGTTGGGGGAAAAGCGAAGAAAAACGACACCTAACGAGGCGGCGCGTGGCGGCATTCGTTGGGCGTACATTCGCGCCTCTGGGCCCCGTTGCGAGAGGGCACCGCATAATTCCCGCGCGCGCCCGCGCCCCCGCGCGTGGCGGGTACACCCGACCGGGCACCTATAGCCTGCTCACGGCAGCCATCAGGAACTCATTAGCTGCGGACGCTAAGCGAAGTGGTACGCCCTGCTTCCCGAAGCCGGTGTCTCATTATCCGCGCCTTCCCGCCAATCTCTCCTGCGGCTGCGGTTTCCAGCCAGCCAGATATTTTTTGCACTTCGGAGACAACGCTGTCAAGCGACACTGGCCCAAGGAGGGAAGCAATGGAAGAAATGTGGAGCTTCCCCTTTGCAGTGCACCCCGTGCTGTGGAAGTGATCGACAAAAAGATAACGAGGACGCTGTAGCACAGACAAAGGCACAGAACGTTTGCCGTTCAGTGCGTCCGCTATGTTTGTCATGTATACGACATGCTTTGAAAATATCAATGAAGGGAGAATCATCGCGGAGGTAAGTCACGGTTTTCACAAAGACAGAGAGAGAAAGAGAGAGAGACAGAAAGAGAATAAAGCACGGAGAGGCAGGTAGGCTAACCAGATATGAGTATGCTTTGCTGCCCCACATAGAACAAGTGATAAAAGTGCAAAAAAGAAAAGAGAAAAAGAGAGAGCACTATTGGCGCGCTCGCTTGAATATAAGCAACAAGCCTATAACAATTTTCAGGTGCTGTAGCAAGAGAGAGAGAGAGAGAGAGAGAACAAGGATGGGAAAGGCAGGGAGGTCAACCAGAACAGCATCCGGTTTGCTACCCTACACTGGGGGTGGGGGAAGGGGGAATGGAAAGAGGAAGAAAGGGAGAAAGTAAGCACTGAGTACATGTAGGAGGGACACCATACACAACGACACTATAAACGGTCTCTTAAACCGGTGCACTTCAAGTACTGCACAAGTGCACGAATCGCTTTTCGAGCCAGTGATGGGTGTGGCCATGGTCCGAGTATATTTGACTCAGTGAACCGTCTCGAGTCTAGTCGGTGTAAAGTTGCCCGCAGAGAGAGGCGTTGTACATTGTAGCGAGGGCAGGTACACAATAGGTGCTCGATGGTTTCCTCGCACCCACAGGAGTCGCACATCGGGCTCTCGGCCATTCCCATATGGTAGGAGTATGGGTTCGTGAACGCCACTCCCAGCCACAAGCGGCACAGCAAGGTTGTTTCGCCGCGGCAAAGGTCGTTGTAGCCGTAGCGTGGGGTCCACTTTGCGTAATCTGCAATTGAACGCACTTGAAATCCAGAGATCTTGTGACTTCTTGCGTTCAACTAGGCGAAGTTCCCTGGCAGAGCCCGACCTCGCTAAAGGTGTTGGACGCGTCTTGGTAGCTTCGTGGGCACACCGGGCTTAATCCAACACATTGTTACTAATCCCGACACGAGTTATCATGAGCAGTGATTGCTTAAGCAGAACCCTGGGGCGCTATAACGTAAAACTATTCCAAACTTTTCTGTTCCAATTCTGCAATCAGCCCTCCGTGATGGGACAAAAACTTTTTTGGACCACCCCCAAGCGACGTCACGAAAATCGCGATAGCTCCCAATCTGATATAACGTGTACACACGGATTATGCATGATTTGACCGAACGAAAGAAAAATAGTTATTTCTGATTCGACGCCTCTTCGCCAATAACCCTCGTCTATTGGTCAAAAATTTTCGGACTGCGCCTACTTCACCTGCCTCTCACGCGACGTCACAAAACCGCAAGAACTCACTGCGTCAAAGTGACGTGTACGCGATAAAGATGCATTAATATGCCGAACAAAACTGAATTTTCTTCTGAATATCCGCAGGTTGCCCCGTTCCGAAAGGAATAAAAGATGACTGCCGCCAATCGCTCAGTCACTGGCTACTCGCCCCTGTCGGAGAGCATGGGTTTATTTGCGTGTAATAAAGCTTTTTGAGTGGCCTTGTAACGTTTTCAATCACTTTGGGGATGTTTACGACCTCGTTCTGCCAACTATTTCTTGCTGAGGATCCGTTTTAGCGCCATTCTTAAGCTTTCGCTGCATGCCGCCGCGATTGTCGACGAGCCACCGCAAGCTAAGTAAGGGAAAATGGACCAATCGCAGACGCGGGTACTACCCTCTTCCTCCGGTTATCGATTTTCAGTGCAGTGGCTTGGCCCCATCGAATCCCTCTCCACTTGAGCGTGCCCCTCGCCTCCTGTAAGCCAATTAGATAAGACAAGCCGCTCAGTGTAGGCAATGTTATTCCTTTTTCAAGTAAACAAAAGTGACCTCCTATGAACGAGGATAGCGTTTGATTGGTCTGTTCGGACAACCCTGCGGGTGACCGCCCGATGCTTGCGTCGGCGGTTACGCAAATTTGACGTCAGGAGATTGGAATAAAAACATATTGAAATAGTTTTACTTTATAGGGCCCCTGCTTTCACTTTAAAAGGACACGTATATCTGCCCTCAACGTCATCGCGCAAATCCATAAGGCAATTGCGTATAGGCAAAAGAAAGATGTCCCATAGACGTAATACATTTTCGAGGCGGCCTGCACTGGCTGTCAAAAGGCTGCCACGGCCATGATTTATGGCTCTCTACCGGTCTTGGCTCTGGTAGCGTTGTAAACGCAGGCCATTCAAGTGAGGAGCAAGGAGTTTACTAAAGATGTTGTGCCGGGATAAATACTTCCCCTTGGTCGGGGGATACCTTATTTTAGCACCACCACCCATGCATGCACTCAGTAGTATGCTAGCGCTTCAATATGCATTTGATCAGTGACAAAAATGTTCAGTTTACGGGCATTCTGGCCGAATTTCCATGGGAGCGGAGCTTCTTATATTCATGAATACTTTGTTTAGCGCAAAACAACAGACACAAGAAAGACGACAGGACAATTGTCCTGTCATCTTTCTTGTGTCTGTTGTTTTGCGCTAGACAAAGTATTCATGGATTCGCACCAACTGCCCGCCAACGCATTGTGCTTCTTATATTCGCTTTCACGTTATGTTCAACGCATCATACTACATGCTACGCTCAGTTTTGTGCCTCCAAGTGCTAATTTACGGCCGGGAAACTTAACTCAAAGCGTATAATTGCACTTCTGAATTGCACCTGTGAAGTTTCATCAGCAGATATAGTTCAGCAAACAAATTATTAATAACCTAATTACTATAGTGAATTTGACTGTTTCATTTTGTTTCTTGTGCAAATTTACTAACAGTGGCCAGAAATAGCGGTTAACAGTTTGTTCCAATTTTATTCGATGTGGAACACTGTTTTGACCGCCCGTTACAGGGTGAATACACAAACCATTCCTATGCAAAACAGTGTGTAATACATAGCTCGCAGACATTTAACTTTTTGCTAGCACTGTGGTCTGTTGCTTGAAGCCATTTAAGAAAAATAACTGCTTCAAACACAACGTAGTTTAGAGCTAACTTGATGAAGTAGGTATGCCATCCAAATTCCATCGCTATATCGTGATACACATAACCATTTCCGAACTTTGAGCCGGTCAGCAATCAAAGAATATTTCCGATAATTCTCTACCATTCAATGGTGGTTTTTCTGCAAATAGTATGACGTTGCATCGTTTGAAATCAACATTTGCAGTCATCTCAGTATCATCTGTGCTTAGGGTACGATGACTAATGTAAAGAAAAAAAAGCATAAATAGAAAAAGAGGGAGAAAAACAGGTAATTGAAAGGCAGAGACGGTGACTAGGTCTCAGGCTGATTGTGTACTCTGCATTGACACGTAAATAGATAATGAAGAATAGAATTAACAATCGGATTTAGTATAGAACACGAATCTTAAAAAAATAGGCAACATGCTTTTGAACACTGTCATTTGCTTGAAAGAAAAATTGTTCTATAATAACACATTGCTGGGCAACGTTAGCACTTCTGTATTTCCTTGAAATTGATATTTTCAATGAGCCTTCTGTCCTGTAGCCACTGACCAAAAGAACTTAACCAAATGGCAGTGTGTCCTTTCAGGATCACATTTGCGCTCATTGCCCCCGAACTTTATCAGTTCTTATCTCTATTGAATTCATTTAGCGAATGAGAACACAAATTTTCACAAGTTGATTTATTCTGCTACGGCAACTACACAAATACAATTCTTACAGCAGCAGATCCCCTACTTTTATTAATTTTTTTGCCGTCTATTCGAGGCCATAATAGCGATGCCCCTCATTATCGTTTTAGCGTTGGCTGATCAAGAGTAAGATTTTCCACGCCATCACCGTATGAATGCTACCATGCATTAAAATGCTGCTTCCGTAGAAGTCAAGGGCATTATATACTGGCTCGTCTCCTTATCCATTAAGACGGTGTTCACAGACGTTCACAGATCATGAGTTCGTTCTCGATAGGTTTTCATTAGTTCCCCTAATGCACAGATATGTGACTACTGCAATGCGAACGTTTGATTGGGCTAAATAAACTCGAGGGTTCAGGCAACACTGTTACATAATTCACATCCCACTCAAACTACCAACTTAACATAAAAGAAATAAACTATGCAGGTGCAATGCTCATTTTGGAATATATGTGAAGCGCAGCTCATGCCAAACAGCAAATGAAAGGCTCTAAAACAGCTCATTTTCTGCATCGCGACTTGCAACGTACCTGTCAGACAACTTATCAAAAAGGTGAAAAGCCGCAATACATCACTTCCGAGATCCACGTGAGCATTTACTACACTGCATCGGGGTGACGCACCAAACCATTTCATATATAATTTCTTTTATAGTGTATAATCCTTCGATAAAGGAATTATACACAGGAAAGCGCACTTTTGTTGCACAGAGGATACTCAGGTAGATTTTTGATGTAGTGCGTAATTTCGTAGAGAACAGATCCGACCACTGACACATCGGTGGGCCTAGTCCAGAAGGCTACATATAAAACGATTCATTAATGATTGCTGTCTTGTGTATAAGCCATTCGGCGAGACCGCAGTAGCAGCAGCCACAGTCGGCGAAGTCCGGAAGTTCTTCTAGAAACCTTACCTTTATTAAAAAAGAAGGTTGCCTTGGCGCTCTTTGGCCACACCTGGCCCTTGCCCCAGTAATATTCAATAATCATCATCATCATTAAAAATGAAGGAAAAAAACTCAAGACAAGGAAACAGGATCGGTTGACACATACTCGAATGCAGGAAAGGGTCTTAGTAGAACTTGCTGTGGGGCTAGTTGGTATTTTGTCATATTGAAGTAATTAGGCGTAGTTTCTGCACTCTCGCACTCATGCACAAACCCATGCGTGCGTGCGTGGGTGTGAGCGTGAATGCGAGAGTGCGAAAGTTGCGCCCAATTACTTCAACATGACGGGAAAGGTCGACCTCAGCCAGTGTAAATTAGACACGCTGCGAGCCACCGCACCGTGAATTGGAAGCACGTTTCGTTCAGCTTTGTTGTTTTCGGCCAGAGAGTATCGCTGAACAGCGTCAAGGGCGTTTTTTGTACACGCGCTATTAACACGTTATCCCGGGTTCTGACCCGGCTGCAGCGTCCACTGATTTATGAACGCACTCGGCTTTTATTGGCCGATCAGCGCGCTATCTACGACCTACCCGTAATTCAAAATGGGGGTCGGGTCAGACAGAGAGGAGCGCAGGAAACGGACATTTGAGGGGCGGAAAACGTATAAAGAGAGAGAGAGACTGAAAGAAAGCGTATAAAAAGAGCGGTATGCGCGCGCCCTGCTGCCGGATGAAAAGCAAGTGCATCCGCTTCGCGCACCCTCCTCGGTTTGCAATCAGTGCACGCTGCGCGCGCGCCGGTTCGTCACCGGTGCATGAAGCAATATTCTCGTGTATATATTTTTTTTCGTTGCTGCCAGCGGTTTGCTGCGCGCAAGGTGGCGCAGCCGTACAAACCTCGGTGGAAATCGGCAGTGTAATTAGAAAGCGCTGCACAAAACGCTCCTGCCACTGAGCGCTCGCACTGACGAGCCCGCAGTCGCTGAAGTGGGATGCAGCTGGATGCCTGCACAGCGAACCAAGTATACGCAAGCTAGCAGGCACGCAGCCCCTCCACCCCCCCCCCCTCCCCTCTCGTTTTCATAGCGTCCGTCGGGAGACGGCGTTACTTGCCGAAGGCTGTTTACGATTCGCCATAACCGAGGCCTTTTTTTTTCTCTTTCCCTTTCTCTTCACCATCTTCACTGTCACCGCTTGCCTTTGTATCTCGTTCCTCGTGCTTTTCCCCTCGTGTCCTCTTTATTTCCGGCAAAGAGTCCCCTCGTTCTCCGCTGCGACACTTGTCGCGGACAGCTGTCGCCGTTAAAAAACTTGCTCCACCCAAACTCGCCTCACCGTCCTCTGCAATTTGGTTGTCGAAACCCGAGGGCGTTGTGAGCTCGCTTTGTATTTGTGCCGTTGTTAAATTGCGAGCCCCGCTTTGGAAACGGCGCAAGATTTATTTCGAAAGTGGCTCCCAAATGTTTGTGTTCGAATCGAAGTATCTGCTGGGGGCTTGTTCGCCTTCGATGCGCAGCTTGTCGCGTTCGCTTGGATGCGCAAACGATTCGTACGTAATCGCCGTATTTAATGCATAGTTCGCGGGTACTGAAGATTTTTTTTTTTTTTGCTAGCATTGTGGTCTGTCGCCTCGAGTCATTTCGTCGTAACGTCTGCTTCGTGTGGAACGTAGTCCGGAGCTTGCTGGTGGAACATACTTCTGCAACTTTTGTTGAGCATTTGAAAGTTTCTTGCGGGTGCTTTGAACTTGCTTTATAAAGGTTTTTTTATTTTAGCTTATCCCATTCTTCAAAACAAAACAAAAATCGAAAAAGGCTTTAACACTGTTATCTGTTTCTTAATTTTATCGGAAAACTGTGCTAATATAATTTGACTTCCCGACACTATACATAACATCTTATTCTGCCTTTATTCTTCTAATAGAGAAATATGTTATTGAGTGGAAAGACAGAGAGGTCGACCTCAGCATGACGTTCTCTATTCTCCTACTCTGCAACCTCCGAAAATAAATTAATGGTACGCAAAGAATATGACCAGATTCACAGACGCGACAGGCGTGGAATAAAGCGGGAAAATGAGTTTCAGCCTTGCAGCGAATGGCGATGGGCTCTCTCACGAAGAAAACGTTAGCATGGCCACTTGACAACTTGGCCCGGACCCGCCGTGGTTGCTCAGTGGCTATGGTGTTAGGCTACTGAGCACGAGGTCGCGGGGTCGAATCCCGGCCACGGCGGCCGCATTTCGATGGGGGCGAGAGGCGAAAACACCCGTGTACTTAGATTTAGGTGCACGGTAATGAACCCCAGGTGGTCGAAATTTCTGGAGTCCACCACTACGGCGTGCCTCATAATCAGAAAGTGGTTTTGGCACGTAAAAACCCCATAATTTAATTTAATTTTTTTACTTGGCCCGGTAAGATACTCGTATAATGTCACATATCTCCATATAATCTCACTAACGTAAATGTCTAATGAAGCGTAAACATACGGGTAATACGTTGCGTTAAAGAGAGGAACTTGTTCCAAGCATGAAGCTGTGCAACTTTTGGCTGCTTATAAGCGCCACAAAGATTACCCTTTGTGTCACTTTTAACCTATATTTCGAGCTTGTAGATGATAAAACAAAATATTTGTGGGATGTGGCCTCTATTAGCAGTATTGGAAACTCGACGGGTATTATTCCCGAAAATAGTGCTTGCGAAACGTGCCACAGATTCGTTGCGGAACGAGCTTACCAAGAAGTAGTAGAGCAACCTCCCGCCCCCCCACCACGCCTTCCTCCTCCATTTAATTTATTTTTGTGTAGTGTAAATTGAACTTCTAACCCAGTTTCGCGAGCACTCTTTTACTGAACGCCGGCTTGGTCAAGATAGAATAACAACAAAAAATAAACTTCATAAACTGACTTCATTAATTGTCAGACCACTTATTACTGAGAAACGCGAGTGTTGGAAGTTCCCAAGTCCAATCTGCCTCCTTTTGTTGCGCAAGAAGCACTGTACTTGCTGCACGAATCATTGCGCTCTTTGCGAGTCGTGAATTATATCGCTCTAAAGCCACCGCGTATATCTCTGCCGAAATGCGACGACTTGCTCACGTTGCAGTGACGTTGTTGTCACCCGTTCGCGCAATGTGCGTGTCTTCTCTTTATAAGGTCATTACCTGCTAGTTTGTAGCTTTGGTGAGGTTGAAAAGCCTATCTTCTGCCTTATTAAAGCCTCTGCGCAGAGTTACTAGCTTTTATCCCATAAGAGTGGAGATTCCTGAGTACAGCAAAAAACAAAACAAAAGAAAGCACAAAGAAGCAAGACTCGAAGCACCCTTGCGATATTCTTGCTGCTGTGTTTATGCTACCTGCGTGTGCACCAAATAAAGCCAAGTGAGGCAAATGCTGTTCCATACGTGAATAATTGAGACCACTCTTATGCAGCATCGCCTGGTGGCGGTATTAGCAAGGCGCCTCAAAGCAGAACTTGGAAGCCGGCTCTATGGCGTAAAGGGATCTTGTGAAAGCCTTAACCGGCCGCTACAATGTATAGCTTCTGCTATTGAATAAGCAATGCGCTGGATATGATGGCGCAAGCGGAAAATTCAATTACACGGGGAAAGCCCATCAATATTTCTGAAAGTACATTACCACCTGCAACGCGTGCCCAAGAAGCAACAACAATTCCTCGTCGCCGTTTGTTCCTCCCGAGTGAACTGGTGGGATCGCACCAACGAGAGCAGAAGTTACGATAAAGCAAGGCCCTTCCAGCGACTCATGTTGCACGACAACGAAATTACGGTGTGACCGAGGAAGTCAGAAAGGTAATTTCCACGTTGGGACATACACGCACGCCCCCCTTTTCCTGCAATCAACCGACACCAAGTAGAGCCCTTAGTTTTCATTTCAAACATTCTCACGCAGCTGTTCCTAATGAGACAGGTTTTCATGTGGTGTGAAGATCTTATAATGTTTCGTTTTCAGTAACGATCTCCAGAAATAGGCAATACTGACACCCTCATTTGGCTCCCACAATATAGAAGAGCCTAATATACGGCACTGCCACTTTTGGGCGATGCGGTCGTGAAGAAACCAATGCGTCAATGCAGACTAGTGTATGCGAAGTTCTGATTATCTTCTTGTTAATTTTCTTTAATATGTGTTGTCCTTATCGCTGAGCTAGCTTTTTCAATCGGACGGGACATTGCGCCTTTATTTATTACAAAGTCGGTAACTTCAACACCGTTGCCTTGCTAGAATCATTCAGGCAGGAAATCAACTTGATGTGTTACACGGCACGTTAGTTCAGGGACTATGGCTTGTCTGTCTGCCTCTGAGCGCGAGGTATCGGGTTCAACTTCCGGCCGTGCATTTGATGGGACATAACTGTAAAAACTCTCGTGTAATTAGCTTTAAGTACACAGTAACGAATTCAAAGTAGCTAAAATTATTCCGGAGCACTTCATTACAGCTTCTGTCCCAGCTACAGTCTTGCTTTGGGAAGCTAAACTTTATAAGTCAACCGAGCAGCAGCGTAGATTGTGATGGTCATGCATTTCACATGTGCGTTAATTTCATCTTGTTTTCCTTACGAGTACTTTTTTGCTGTCTTTTAAGTGAGGGTGAAGTCCAGAAGTCTCTATTTAGGTGAAGCCCACAAGTCTCTATTGAACCTTAAGGTGCAAAGAAAACACACTACTCACAATAAAGAATATGTTCGCGCTAGAAAAAGCCAGAAAAATTAACATGTAGCATTAAGAATACATTATCCAACAACGTAGAAGCAGAAGAAGAATGGCTAATAATTTTTACAAATATTAGGTTAATTAACCATGAGTGCCGAACAAAAGGGGATCATTTCATAACAAGAAAATGCATTCCAGTGTGACGTTACTATAGGAAAACTAAAATGAGATGGTGAATGTACTTCTACTTCGTCATTATCCCGAGCCTTTAAGAATACGAGAAATGTTTTGCGATATGGTGCGTCATTTGATGTACTGTAAAATAATTCACTGAAAAGGCACAAGCTGGTGGTTATGCATAATTATTATAACCTGGACATACAATCCAAAACGGAAGCCAGAATTCTTCATTAGCACCGAGGACATTGTCAGAAGAGATTAAGTGGACCGTCTTAAAGCCTTATCTGTTTACCTCTATAAGAATGTCATGTAATTTTCTAGCTGACATCATGCTTTGCACAACTTAGCTTTTCATGCTGATTTGAAGTAATGCTTTTCAACTTCTTTACTTCCTTTTCCAAGATGATGTATTTTGCAGTGCAAGTGTTTTCATATATGCTTCTACCTCTGTGAATGAGGAACTGTACCTGAATTTCTTTATGCAAGTGTTTCTATATGGTATGTCCATTGTAAGAATTTCCAGCGAAAAAAGAAACGACAAGGAAGAAAGCAAGTGGACAGAAAGACGCCGGTTTTGTGGGCTCTAAATGGAGCAATCTCTCTGTGATGTTTTTTCGGAGTACTGTAAAATACGTTTTGCACCACTCTAATCTTCGTTGTGTGCAAGAAAATTGCCGTTTTCATTGTACTACGATTTCTCCCTCGCCTATGTAATGACCGATGCCCATTTAGGATAAATAAAGAAAAGAATAAAAGTAAAGACCATCCGAGGACACCTAAGCACTTCTTATTAGTTGTGTGTGCGAAAGCATTTATAGACAACTTTAGAACAGCGTTTGCAACCGAACGTAAACGCATTACCTACGTAAAGGAATAGCATAGTCCTCAATGCGCATGCTCGGAACGTTATCCGGTTTCTACACTTTACGCGCGCTATGATAACGTACGTTATTTGGCGAGTTTAGCGTTCATAATGTTTATGGACGCTAAGAAATAACGTTGTCGAAGATGGCGGCATGCATGGCTCGAGCTTCAGCGTGAATTGTCGTGATGGCTGCGCTCTCACTCGCGTTGATCGCCAGTAACTATTGTAATGAGCTTTCGCTTTCTCTAAACTCACCTGAAAGGTTCGTTATGAGCGCATAGCTAGTCCATTTTCTGAGATCATTCGGCGATTCTAGCGCCCGTACGCGTGACGAGCCCCGTCCTCATAGCAACAGCAGGATGATCGCTAATTGATCGTCTTGGCTTGGATACGTTTGGCACGAGGCGCCAGACGGCGCCCTGTTTTATAACGTCTTCTTTACGTTTGCGTTTCCGTACGGTAAAACATAGAGTTTCCTATAAAAATTACTAGAGGGCATAGAGTTTCCTACAAGAATTACTAGAGGGAACTCTGGCGCTAGTGTCTACGGGAGCTGCAATGGTAGCGGTTGTCCCAGCATGGGAATTATGGGAAGTACATGGATTTGCCTAAACTTCGTCCTTTTGGCTTCAAACGGCTTTGTGACTTCGTAAACTCGTCATTTTCAACAGTATATTGCGCAACAAATAATTAAATAAACATCATTAAAATTGCCCGACGGCAGGATTCGAACACAGGGACTCTAGCACAGAAGCCTGATATTGAAACCATTAAGCCACGTACACACGTATCGACAAGCGAATGAAACGCCCTTATGAATTTATCGCGGGCATGCCAGTGCCTTGAGACGCTTGGCGCGTTTCGATTTGGCCACCTGGACAAGCTCAATTGTTGCAATTAATAGAAACTGTACGCGTTCCTGGCGTCTTCTGCACTTCGAAGAATATAGATTGCCCCGAAATATACGACAATAATATTTATATAGCGTAATATACAAAGCCACAAGAACGTCTGAATCCACAAGCACGAAGATCAGACAAATCCATGTACTTCCATCATTCCCATCGTAGGACAACGACTGCAGCGCCAGAGTTCCCTCTAGTAATTTTGTAGGAAACTATGCTAGAGGGAACTCTGGCGCTAGTGTCTACGGGAGCTGCAATGGAAGCGGTTGTCCCAGCATGGGAAGTACATGGATTTGCCTAAACTTCGTCCTTTTGGCTTCAAACACGGCTTTGTGACTTTGTATTGTATTGTATTGTACAGTGTATTGCGTAAGAAATAATGAAATAAATGTCATTAAAATTGCCCGACGGCAGGATTCGAACCTAGGGACTCTAGCACAGAAGACTGATATTGAAATCATTAAGCCACGGACGCACGTATCGACAAGCGAATGAAACGCCCTTATGAATTTATCACGGGCATGTCAGTGCCTTGAGACGCTTGGCGCGTTTCGACTTGGCCACCTGGACAAGCTCAATCGTTGCAATTAATAGCAATTGTACATGTTCCCGGCGTCTTCTGCACTTCGAAGAATATAGATTGCGCTGAAATATACGACAATAAGATTTATATAGCATAACATGCAAAGCCACAAGAACGTCTGAATCCACAAGCACGATGATCCGACGAATCCATGTACTTCCCATCATTCCCATGGCAGGACAACGACTGCCGCGCCAGGGTTCCCTCTAGTAATTTTTGTAGGAAACTCTATGCGGTGAACTAAAGGACTTGAAAGGACGCGCACCGTAACGCCCCGCAAAGGTGCTTACGTTTAATGTACGTAATGCGGCAAACGCTATCCTAAAACTGTCTGATGTCCAATTAAACGCCGCTGAACGGTCCTTAGAGTTAACTCCTCGCGGGCAAACGAGCACGTTCAGACGCTTGCTGCGTTTTCATTTGGACTTACCCAGGCGCCGTAAGAACGTAGGTAATAGCTTGCCCGAACAAAGGATGTGCGGATAACCGATTGGGATAACACAGGCTTCTGAGAGCAAGAAAGAGGGTGACGTGGCGTCGCGGCGATGCCCTTTCTCCTCACGGAATACCACGGCAGCAGCCGTCCCCTTTCGCCTACTCTGCCCCGTCGTGGCCCGAAGCAGCAAGCGCGAGCCAGCGTCACGATCGCGCGTCACGCGCTCGTGACGAGGCGTCGCAGCCAATGTCAAGTTTCGCGGCTGCGGACGCCGCCAGCATTTTAACTCGACCGCGTTAAGGAGCTCGTGTCGCAGAAAAGCCGGTGTCATCGGCGTCGGTGTCGGCGTCAGTGGCGATGGCCGTGAGCGATAAATCCCAGAAGGCACTTCATAAATAAAAAAACATCTTGCAAGATGGGCTGGTGGGAACTGAACCAGGGTCTCCGGAGTGTGAGACGGAGACGCTACCACTCAGCCACGAGTTCGTTCCTTCAAAACGGGACAAAATCGCCTCTAGTGAATGCGGTGTTGTCTTAGAAACCTGCCGTAGAAAGTTATACTGCGGTATATATCGGTAATTATGACCATGTTACAGAAGTCGCAGTTTCACGAGTAGCGAAGTACGTTTCCGCTACATTTCTCTTCACTCAGCGGGCCACTTGACGCCCTCGCGTCGAAAAGCTAAATAAGTGGGAGCCAAGTGAGAATATAAGTGGCACGCAATCTCGCCCGACCACGGCTCCCCTCCATGAAGTGAGGAACACCGGGTCCTCCTCGGGCACAAGTTTTGTTGAGGTAGCAATTACACGGGCATTCGAGGCACGTTAGCGCCGTTGGCGCCGCTATCGCTGCAGTACTGTCATGTTATCGGCGTGCATACGCGGCCCGCGCTTGGAGGCTTAGGAGGCATCCAGAGGCGCGCGGTCGGTTTGTCCGTAAAAGCGACGAAGCCGAAGGAACGCACAGGCACGCTCTGCTCACTCGGCTATGCCGCAGCCAGGGCAGCGTTCTGGCTTCCGCTGCTGAGGTGAACGGCGTGCGCACGCTGATTAGCGGTCTTGGTGAGTAGCTGCGTGCACATTACAACGTGGTGCATACGGCTGGTTTGCGCGGAACAAGCAGTAAACGTCAAACTAAATCAGTTGGATCTTTCGGGCGTTGGCAAACGGAATTACGCCGCAGGCAATGAGAATTAGTAGTAAGAAACATTAGATTTTACTGGCAAAAATTCGTCATGAAACGTCGTCGTTACAACCGTTTGCCTAGTTGACCTTCAACTCTTTTGAATATGGTTTAAATTGCGGTCCCAGACAATATGCGAATATATTTTTACAGCAGTCTCCAGTATGCCACGTTAGAACAACGAAGATAAATACGCGAAATCAAACATGAAATGCATGAACGTCAGCAGTAATACCCATGGTAGAGTGTGTAAGCGCCAGGGGCTGTGTATCTGTTTCTTTTTAAGTCCTCGTTCAGTCGCGCTTACGCACTCTATCATGGATTCAAACCAAGCAGCACGTCAACGTGTTTTAACCAAGCAGTAATACGCGGCTTATTTGCTTGCACAAAATTTCATCACTTCCTAAACTATTACATCTTCTGTGACGCCTCTCGTAAGCTACGTCACTCAAACGCAACCTACAAAGCTTCTGCTGACAGTTGCCTCGCTCCCCCTCCCCCCTAAATGCGTGATCTTAAATATTCTTCCAAATAGTCGAAGACATAGAGGTCTTCTCACTGTAATGCCGCAACAGTTCAGCACGACGCACTCCCGCCTCGTTTCGTTCCAGGAAAGATTACAAGAAGAAGAAAGCGTTCCTCTTTATAAAGTAGTTGTGATTACTTTTCCTCCTCTACTTATTGATGCACTTGAGGAGCTGAACAAGTACGTGGAAAGCCCAGGACGTACAGGCAGGCTGCGATTCTCTTTCAGCGTCGCAAGGCCTGCAAAAGGAGCAAGTGCGTCAACTGGGACGCTGAACGAAAAACCCCACTCCAATCAAGGTAGGCAACGAACCACATACTGACGAGAGTAAAGTATGTGGGAAAGCAACGCAGTATAGTCAGTGGCTCCCGCTGGCAATTCATTTCCGATAGAGCATTCTGTTCGCAACCTTGCGAAAAGTACCAGAGGTTTTGTGCAGTATGCCAAGTAAGGCGCACCTCGCTTGGGCGCTGCTTCGTGGTAGACCACGTTGAACATGAGGGCAACCGGTAAGTGTCATTCGGTGCCCGACGCCAGAAACCGCACGTTTCTCTCTCGCCAGGAGGGGATTTCTCGACAACCCGCAAGTACGAGACAGTAGAAAAAGCCTTGCCTTTTGATTTCACCATATCCACCGGTGGCAAAATAACGCGCACTGTCAACTACGATAAATGACTAATTTTTCGGCTTTCCGGATTTATTGTGAAGCAAAGGCACCTTGAGAAAAATTCCTACATGTTAAATGTGCGTGTCTTACAGTTCTTGTGGCATGAAAGAAAGCGTACCTTAGAACAACTCTGAATCCGTGTTACCCCAACAAACGCAGCATTTCATAAATAGCGCCATATAATAGTATGAATGTGCTTGAGGCACCTTTGTCATGGTCACCGATCCACCATATCTGCATTTCGCGTTTAGGTGGCTCGAGCGGCTTTTTGTTATATCCCTTCACCTCCTTCACCTGTCCGAGATTAACTGGGGACGCCTGTGTTGGCACCCAGTCTCTGAATTTATACAGAAATGAAAGCATATTCTTAGATGGGTTTTAGATATTGTTTAATCTTGTGAGTCCCTTCCTATACATCTGTGTTCTCGCGCGCGCGCATTCACTTGCTTAGTGCCCTTTTTTAAATTCCCCTCTCCCCATGGTCGTATATTCAGCCGCTTCTGACCTCAGTAAATAGTTGCAAGTAGCGCCCTGTCCTGTTATTGTTCGTTTCGTCATTGATGTGCTGTTTCTGTTGGCGCTTCATCTTTTGAAAGCTGTATATGTGTCTGTCCTTCAAGAAACGCTAATGCCCCTCCTAGAAACGCATTACTCTAACTTGCTATTTTCTCTTTAAGTTTAGTTGAGGGCAAGTAGTCTACATCGTTTGCGGTAGCTCTTGCGATATCATCCCTACATGACGTGACCATCGCGTCATCGTTCTCCTGCAACATTAAGGAACCAATTATGGCAAGGCACCCTTCATTGATAATGCAGCCCAGTGAAAAGCCAGCCAGCTTTCTGGGGCACTTCACCTTGTTTCACAGACCATTTCGTGATGCAATTGCCGTTACTTTGTCTGGGCATGTCAGCTTTGAATTCACGGGCATTGCAACTTCCAAAAAGTCGGCTTCTGTGCACAAGCTAAGGTATTGTGAAGCAGACAGCTTTCAAGGCGCCATTAAGTGCGGACGATCGAAACGTTCCACGGGCTCCTATTGCAGGCTCTTATTACAGGCTCCAACATAATCTATAAACGCTTGCGAAGATGCGGTAGGCATTACGCCGTCCGGCGTGATGAGTGAGTGAGTGAAATCATTTTATTTCGGTCCGGAGAAGACGCAGCGGAGACCCCGTGCCACCCGGCTAGTCCCACGTAGGGACCACAAAGCCGAGCTTGACGGCCCGATCATGGGCACTCTGGACGGCCAAGGTTTGGTCCTTGAATTTGTGGCTGCCCAAGAGCGCAGCCCCAAATAAATGAGAAAGGAGAAATCATTTCAGAAATTACCAGGAAGGAGAAACCAACCACTCCACCATATTTGACAAGGTTTGTTGCATTTAATGACTGGAATTGAAATCTAGTGACTGTTGGTAGTGAATAGTTTATTTAGCGTGTCAATATTTTGATAAAGATTCCTAAAGATCACAAATCTTCAGAAGAGGAACCTATGAAGCCTACAACTCTGTAACTCAGCAATGATTAAAATATCACAATTATGTAAATTATATCTAATAGTACATCTAAAGCGGAGAAAATTGACGCATCATATAAAGCTCGCAAGGAGATCCCTAATATGTGAGTAGCGCTTTGAAAAAACCCTTGCAGACAATGTAACAAATTCACGTAAAATGAACACTGATATACGAAATATGTCCGCTTTGGATGCTTTAACAGATGCAGTTTACAGAACTTCGACACCTGTTCTTAGTGCATACCTGCAAAATTGTAAACATCGTGCTTCCATTTTTTTCCAATGTTACCTAATTTTAAACCTCTATTTGAAAAATTTGGACCCTGAATGAAAATTCCGCTTCCAACCGTCACTGTAATTTAACATTCTCTCTCAAATGTAACAAATCTCATTAAAATCAGCGAAGGGGTCATCTCTCAAAAGCATTTCTGCGTTTTACATGCATTTGATACAGCGGCATCGGAGTTGGGCTTGAACTAAAGCTCCCTCTTAAGGCACATTTAATTAACATAGACTGTATTAAGGCACTAGAACCCGCGACCTCTGTCGAGTGAAAAAAAGTAATAGGAAGTAATAGCACATTCCAATGAGAATGTCAAGTGATTCAATTAATGTCTCGTGAGCACGCACGCTTTCGCCTTCATCCTCATTAGCGTATTCTAAGGTGACTGTCGATTTTGACGCGAACGTTATCGCCACAGAAAAAGAAACTAAAATCATGATTTCAGATGCATAGGCTGATACGGCAAGTGCTGACAATTTGTGAGGCCAACTTTCTATCTGCCAACGTTTTCGAATACGCTCCGCCGCTGTCACCGATGCATCTCCGAAAGACACGAGACAGATGTTTCAAATATTGCACATTTCTTAATTTTAGTACAGCATAGTTTTATGTTAGTATAAAGCTAGGAACTAGCGGTAGCACATTCTATGCAGCTGGGTGGAGGTGGAGGAAACAACACCAAACAGCCCGTAGACAACGTGGAGGCATTCTCTATCGCATTGCGACGACTGGACAGTCGGCCGTTGTCTGTGCAGGTGCTACTTGAAGACCGTCCTCGTCGCTCGTCGGCCCACGAAGCTATGAAGGCACGTTTGTCTTTCTTGAGGGCGACTGGTCTATGTGAACGCCTTTGACTCGCTCAGGCCCTCCGCGTGCTTGCCCGAGCTCACCGTGGTTGTCCTCCCACTTCCCTCTCTCTCTCTCTATCTTATCTTCCTATTCCCTCTTTCCCTTCTCCAGAGCAGGGTAGCCAACCAGACGCATTTCTGGTTAACATCCTTGCCTTGTCTCTTTATTTCATCCGCCTTCATTGTTTATTGCATCAGGAATCACGACTCCGCGACACAAGAGTCCGCTAGTCGTTGGGAAAAAATTAATTTTTAGACACTGCACCTTTATTTTGGTCGTATGATGCATGAGGGAAAGAGTATAGTAAGATGGAAGTATCCCTGCTGAAGTATTATGTCATGCCCCTACAAGCTTTGCTTGATTCCTCATTGTGGCGCAGGTGTACAGGGCCATTTCATCTTGCAGAGCCTCCGCCCCCCTTCCTCATTCTCTCCACCCACCCAAATACTTTTCACCTTTTTATCTTTACGTACTTTACCTTTGTTCATATTGTTGTTTTTGTTGTTGTAAGGGGCATCTTTATTTCCAGACCACTCATATATATATTAGCTTTTTTTATAGCCTTCATTTAACAGTTATCGACTTTTCTTGGAGAACTAGAAGAAATAACTTGAAACTTAAAAAATAACGCAAAATTTTTAAAAGTGTTTTTATCGCATCCATGGTTGGCCTACTTACTGCTAGATGAAAAAAAAAACCTTCCCTCTTTCGCTTTAAGTCCATATATATATTTATAAACGTCAGCTGAGGACTGGTGAGATAAAAGTCCTCGTGAACAAGTAAAAATTACGAACGCCGTGTAACCATGCGAGCTCTTATCGATTATGGAGATCTTAATTAGCAGTAAGCAGCAGATCCGATTAGGTGAGGCTTAAGTCCGCTATTAGCGCTGGCTGCTTCGCCACAAGAGGCGCCTAAGAGAGCAGCAAGGACCGGGAAAGGAATGTATCATCCAACGGCTAACGGAAACTTCGTGTTTTTAACAAAACGTCTCGGAGGCAAGAGCGCTCCCAAAGCGACGACTGCAGCGCCTGTACCATAGCTTCGCCACGTGACCAGTACGTGGAGCTGGCAAGCTTAGCTGGTCGTCAGGCCGGCCCTCGCCTTAATCCCCATCGATATCTAGGTCTGCCTGCTTATTCAGGCTGCGCAAGCAGGGATCTCGGGATGAAATGGTCTGATCTTCCGGAGGCATAAATAAACGAAAATCAGCCCTCGTACGCTGGCGCCGACGTGCGCTTGCTGAGAATGCGCCCACCTCATCAGGGCCTCTGTTTATGTTGCGGTCTTGCCGGATGAACGAGGACCGACATTCTGTGTTATGCCCGGCGCGGGCTTTCTACCGTGGTGGCTGACGTGATTTCGCGCCGCTGTAACAAGAAGGAGAGCCCTCTGAGTTTGACGTTTCCTTCTCCGTATCTCCACGTTCTCATTAATCCTTGGGTTCATTTTGCGAAACGATTCAAACAAGAACTTCACTCGGTACTGCGGAATATTGTGATAACGTATCAATGAAAATATATGCTCTTTAGTGTGTATTTCTTATTAGATATTGTCATCTTGGACAGTAAAATTGCTGTTCTCAAAAGTCAGACACCTCTTCAACTTGCACTAATAGTGCATTAGCTGAGAAATTAAATGATGAGACGTATGATGAGATTATATTGATATCACCATCCACTGTGCTATATACGCAGACATGAGGAACCGTTCACTCCACCGTAAAGGGCTGTATGGCATTTGTATAGAGTGAAACTTACAAAGAGGTCCTCAGCGTGAAATTTTTCAGTTACATCGATATTGCGCGTCAATGCTGTGACAGTCGCTGAACCTCCTTTTTTCATTCTTCCCTTCTTTCATGAATTTCCTATGTCAGTATCACGCTCTTAATGTCCGGAAGATGCAACACAGAGCAGAACCAGTGTTCGCAAAAAGGCGCTCACTTAGGAACATTTCCTCACTCTCCAGCGGTACAAATCACGCCGTTACTAATAACGATCGGACCTTTCGCAGTGGCTAAGCCGCTATGACATTCTACGGCAGGCCACAAGGTCGTAGGCTCAAGACCCGGCCGCGGAAGCCAATATCCGAAAGGAGCAAAACGCAAAACAAAAGAAACGCTCTTTCGCCCTTTTTAAGAAACAGGGAACATATAAGTAGAAGGTAGACACATTCAGCTGCCTGAGCGCAGTAGTTCACCCTGCACTGGAAGAGGGAGAAAGGGCGCTGAAGGATCAAAAGGAGGGAAGTTCACAGAGCGCACCGAAACAATGAAGCATTCATCGTTCAATTCATCATAAGAACCTTGGCTGCACGTTAAATGATACCAGATGGTGAAAATATGGAGCTCGCCACACTACGGAACCTGTGAGTTGCTTAGAGACTTTAGCTAACAGTTGAAAAGAATCCCCGTGGTAGCAAGATGGTGGCCTCAGCGGTTGCAAACCCCACGCGATGCTTAGAAAAGAGCGGCTTGTTAAATACAGGTTCTTATGTTATAACCATATCTACTAGCTAAATCTGTTTATGGTCTTCCTTTCTCTATATTTCTTATCCCGGTAAATTTTCCTATATCATCTCTATCGCTCAATGAAAACTTGGAGTTGGAGTGACTCCTGGCAACTGCCAACTCACAAGCTACAGTCTGCGGAAAATACTCTACTGGCTTCACAGTTACAGCAATGCGTGAAACATACGCTTCTTTGGCAGGTATCACAAGACGCAGCAACAATAGTTGCTGGGCTCCTATATTTCACAACTTATGGATAAATCGGCATTTAAGCGCATACAAGCCATCTCGTTCGCTTTATCTGCAACAATGAGTCTACGCCCCAAATATAATTGTGCACAATCACCAAAACACATTTTTATTGTGCAAAGGAGTTAGAAGCTATATACAAGTCCTCTGAGCACTTTTTTGATTTCGATTATACTTCTCTGCAGACATATGAAATGAGGCCGAAAAACAATGACGCAAATATAGGCGCTAAAATTATTGGTTGTAGTTTTGGTGCGGTAGCTAGGGATATTTAATTAATTTATCATAAAGCGCGCACTAAGAGTCGCCGAACTTTAATAACGTCAGTGTTTTTGTACTATGTACGCACTGAATACTAGTGATGCTGAAGAAAGTGCAATAGCGGTCTAATGCCACAGGGAAGGAGATCCGCCGAGAGTGGGCTTATTGCCATTTCCAATTACCTGTTTCACGTATCCATGACTGACAACATGAGCACACCTATCTTCATTTCAGGCGCAGTTTGCGCGCTCACTTCATTGTCATCACTTCTTCTTGCAGACGAGATACTTTGGCGCTAAGAGAGGCTTTAGCAACGGTTTGCTGAGAGAGAAAAGAAAGATTGGGAATGTTTTCGGAGAGATAGGTCAATGCTGAGGCGGGGAAGTAAGCCAGAGGACACCTCCAGCTGGCTCCCCTGTGCTGGGGAAGGAGAAAGTGGGCATGAAAGGAGAAATAAAAGGGGAAGAAATAGCAAAGGTATGAACGGTGGTACCTATGTGGGAACTATCACAAAGCCTGTCAGGAAGCCATAAAGCCATACATTGTGTCAGTTTCACACGCAGAATGCACTGTGACACTGCGCAGTGCGTCAGCCAGTGTAACATAGCCAGAGAGAGAGAGAGAGAGAATGAAGAGGAAAGGCAGGGAGGTTAACCAGATATGTATCCGGTTTGCTACCCTACACTGCGGATGGGAGGTAGGGGTTAGAAAAATGACAGAGAGGAACACGCTAACAAAAAAAAAAAAAGAAACACGCACACATGGAGACACACACACAAAAGGCGTTCCAGTTAAAGGCGTTCGCAAAGGTTGGTAGATCGCAAAAAGCGCAATAGCGCTTGCACGGCTTTCTTCTGTGACGTTAGCTCCCTTCGATGTTGTAGAATTCTTTTTTCGGATAGCGGTTCGTCGTCCAGTTGGTCAAGTTCGTGGCGAAGGCATTCCCTCTGTGGACCGTACTGCGGGCAGGCGCATAAAATATGGCCCATTGATTCTTCATGGCCGCAATGGTCACAGGTTGGGGTGTCGGTCATCCCTATGCGGAGCGCATAGGCTTTGGTATAGGCAACGCCCAACCACCGTCGATGCAAAAGCGTGGCCTCTCCACGGCGAAGCTGTGATGGTGCTCGAAGGCTTAATGTAGGATCAAGTGAGTACAGTCGCGTATTTCTTAAAAGGGGGTCATTTCATTGTGCCATGGTGTACTGCCGAGCAAGCAGGCGGAGCTTCCGTGCTGCGTCAGTTCTCGAAAGTGGAATTGGTACGTGGTGCTCCTCAGTATGGGCTGAACGGGCAGCTTTATCGGCCCCTTCATGGCCGATAATCCCGCAGTGACTTTGGAAGCCATTGGAAAGTTATTTTATGGCCTGCATCACTTATAAGGTGTAACGTCTCTGTAATGTGAAATATCAGCAGTTCGTGTGGTCCGCGTCGTAAAGGTGACAGTAGAGACTGCAGTGCCGCCTTAGAATCACAGAATATCGTCCACTTGTGTGGCTGTTCATTACCAATGTAGTGAAGGGCACTAAAGATCGCTGCGAGCTCTGCTGTTCTCGACGTTATCGCGTGAGTCGTCTTAAATTTGATTGTTGTGACTGTCGCTGGTATCACGATTGCTGCCGCGGAGCTGTTCCGCAAGACAGATCCATCAGTGTAGATATGTGTAGGATCACAGTAGTTCTCGTACAGAAATAGTAGCGTGAGCTATTTAAGGGCTTGTGATGACAGATCATCTGTTTTCGTGATGCCAGTTATCGTGAGATTGATTTTTGGCTGAGCGAGGCACCATGGAGGAACCGAAGGTCTCGAAGCCGGAGTGAAACAAGTTGGCAATGATTCATCATGTGCGGTAATTGTTTGGCTGAAAAATGTGCGACGTCTGTCCGCTGGTAGAGAGGCTAAGTGGTGACGAGGAGTCCTGGTTAGATGCCTTATATGGGTCCTGAGCACTTCAATTTCAATGCGGGTCTTCACAAAATGGTCTCTAGCCATTGGTATCGTAGCCGGAGTTGATGCACTCTGAGGCAGGCCTAGACAGATCCGGAGCGCTTGAGCTTGAACACTTTGTATTGTACGTAGATTCGTTTTACCTGTGTTGGTTATTGCTGCCAAGCTGTATCGCAGAAAGCCTAGAAAAAGCACCCGGTACTGTTGTAACATGGCACTTGTCGACATTCCCCAAGTCTTGCCAGTGAAAAACTTGTACAGGTGGCAGATGCCTGTCAACCGCTTTTTCACGTATGATAGGTGAGGGCTCCATGATAAGTCCCTGTCGATTATGACGCCTAGAAACTTGTGCGATCGGACATGTGGTATTATTTGGCCCTTTATCATTACGCCGTAGTTTGTCATGGGTTGGCGCGTAAATGGCGCTAGTGCACATTTCTCGGAGGAAATTTCCAGGCCTCGATTACGGAGGTAGAGAGCAGTTTGGGTGGCGGCTCTCTGAACTCTCGCTCGCAACTGTAGACGTGTTACTGCAGACGTCCATATGCAGATGTCATCCGCGTACATTGATAACTTGACTGTGGTTGGCACGTGCTCAAGGAGAGCAATTAGACTTAGATTAAATAACACAGGGCTAAGTAGACCGCCTTGGGGGACGCCGCGGCAGCTTTAATGTAAAGAAGTATGGCCTTCCTCGGTGCTTACAAAAAAGGATCGCATGGAGAGATAGCGCCGTATACATTGAAACATCCGACCACCCACTCCTACGTCTGTGAGAGCAGAGAGGATGGCTTCATGAGTAACGTTGTCATATGCCCCTTTGACGTCGATGAACAAAGAAGCGCAGAGAGGACCTGGTCACCTACATTCAGCGTGAGAAATGCCGTAAGTAACATAGGCGGAATTTCTAATACAGTCCAGGCTCTTTAAATCCGCACAACAGCGCATTGAGAGCCGATCCCGCTGATTTCCGTGTACGCCAGTGTCCAAGGCGTTTCCATCTAAAGCCATGGATGTGGCTTATCATTGTAGCGAGGTAGATTGTGAGGAGCTTCCTGTGAGCATCGACGCGCTATATACAAGGCATACATTGAAGACGCTAGCGAACTCTGTTGAAAGCTAACTTGTGGGTGCCTCGCAATCCATACCGCGGTCTGTCACGGCATAAATGAAAATAAAAAGAACACATACTGTCAAAACCATTTTTTCTGGAACTCTTTGGCACGCAAGCGAGCGTAAACATTTCACTGGGCCTATAGACCCCTTTCATGCCGATCCCGTGGGCGCCGCCATGTTGGTCGCGTGGTGACGCGTCCATTGCTTGCCTCAGCTGTCTCCGTGTTTGCAATGGATGTGCATGACGCCGGTGTGGCGCAGCAAATCTCTGTTACGGCACATACCGTAGATAGTGACTGGGTGGACACACAAAGCTTCAGGACGCATAGTTTCAGAGGGCATGCAAGCGCTTTAGAAGATCATTACGCCTAGTTCAAATGGCGAGAACAACGTATGTGGTGCTTGTACTAAAAGCAGGGCATGAAATGTATTCGAAGCTGTCCATGCTTTACGCTTGTGAATTAAATCGAGATCAGTGTGTTTTGTTATTCGTTCATTATTTAGCTAGCACATTTCAGCAGCGGTCTGGCATGTTTCTGACTCAATAAATTTCCTTAGTGCGGCCGCTATATGATTGTTTATTTCCTGCCTAATCATTCGCTGGTGTGCTCAGTGGCGATAGAGTTGATCTTGCTGTGCACAAAGGGCAAGAGGAAGCGCACGCTCCGTTTGCGTTGCATCTACGCCACCTTTAGGGGCCCTTACAAACTATATCCTTTAGATTTTTCACTGGGTATCTTTGCCATGTATATGACATAATATTGGAAGACATAAACGTCGACGCTGTTCAATTTCGCAAAGCATTATCATATTCAAGCAATGTAAAAAGAGACACGGAATGCTCAGCCAATCTTCTGTCATAAAACCACGCAGAAGACGAGTAGACATTGTCAAGTTTTCGACGGGTATGATATACTATCGTTTCCCCATGTTGTGTAAGCGTCATCTCAGAGTAACCTAATGTTCTTAGGTTGAACGGATTTGCAAACAGGTTTACGTGGAGGTGCACCGTTGGTGGTATCCCTCGTATATGGCTAATTCCCGCTTGCTCAGCTCTCAAGGCGTACACATTTCGCATGCAGGGCTCACACTACGTTGCGCAGAGTTTCGAACAACGTCTATAGCGAATCTACGTCAAGAGGTCGGAAGTTCGGTCGTTTTAGGGCGTGCATGCGAAATAGTTTGAGCAGACGTGCTTGAAAAACTTGTCTCTTGATAAGCACCACCCGCGCATGATGTACCCGCAACGCATTGCTGGTCGCTGTAGGTGGCGACAATAGTAAGGCGCTTCCAGAACGTTCGAGACTATTGTTTGAAAAGATGTGCGATCATCTACAACTTAAAGGCTGCTGGTTGCGACACCTTCCAACCAATGTCTACGCTCTACAATGTGTCCGCACTTTCTTTGTTTATCACGCTTTTTTAAGAGCTCCTGTGTTTCATTTTTGGGTTAACATATGTTGGGCAACATTTTTATTGTCCGGACCTATCAAACAATGATGTGTACCCACGTTCAGGTACCTGTCTTTGGTTCAATAGGAAACCATATTTTTATAGCCCAACGCAAGGAATTACAGTTAGTGGCGAGGGCGTGATTTACAGAAAGGCGATGGGTAGTTCTAGTTTGCCTACTTACTGGTAAACTGCGCGCGTGACAAGCGCGCTTCCCTGTAAGTTCTGCCGCGACCCTTAGATGAACAGGGGATACTCTTTATGTGTTCCGCGTTATCGTTTAGTACATTCAAAACAGACTATGTGTCTCCAAGAACTCTGTCAGGCGGCCACATTTTCTCGAGGAACTTATTTATTCATTTTGCTTAATCGGATCTGAGCACATTTATAGCTCTTCTTAGCGTGATAACAATAACTGAATATATTATTCCTTTTTTTATCTCCTCTATGAACGAGTGCCGGAGTTATACAGCTAAATGCATTATCAAAATGGAATAGTAACAGGTTTTTTTTTTAGGTTGTTCATCTTGTCGCCCTCGTTCCACCAGTAACTTTTTCTACCTATAATTCCAATCAAATTATGTTTGCTGCATTTATTGTAGGGTACGTGACGTTAGCCTCGACAGTAGGAGTTGCTATATCAGGTTTTAGGCGTCGAGAATTTCACTTCACTAAGCATACATCACTGCTCTCACTGGTCTTTACCGCAACTTAAAAGAGCCTTAAAAGCTTCTGTAGTCCATTCGTGACAATGCCGCAACGAAACGCGTCACAAGGTTTCGTACTCCACGGTAAATGTTAAGATGGTCGCTTTCTACCGCAAAAAAGTAATACTACCCCCTGTCTTCTTTTTCTCAGTTTTTTTTTTTTTTTTTTTTTTTGCCGACTAGAAGTATACTGCTCCAACTGAAGAATCTGAAGTTCACGACCGACACACAGAGTATAGTTCCCAACCACCGAATCGCTGGCAACAGTATTTAGACATTTCTTTAGTTCTTTTAATGATTTATCATTTTCCCAATATTGTTGTAAACTCTGATGACTTAGTTGTGCGCAGCTAAAATGATGGCCAAACTTTTTCTTCGAAGGGCAGAACAAAATGTAGCGGCAATGCTTCTGCAATCTGCGTGCTCACAGGTGATAAAGCGAAGAAAACAATAAAAAAACAATATGTCGATAAATCAGTATGGAAGCTACCTGAAATGAAAAAAAAAAAAAGAAGTACAGACAGAAACTGCGTATGTTCTTTTGATATTCCTGTCACCTGGCCACAGTCTACAAGGACCAGTTAGAATTCTGAAATTATTTTGGTTTTCTCGATTGCCTGCACAACTACTGTAAAAATCACAAGAATAAAGCACACTTCATCGTTCGAAGCGAGCCAAACAATGTCAAAACGGACATCTCGTCCGGTAGAGTCTCCGGTCGACATCCTGCGCTTTTAGCGCCAGAATGCCAGCGACAGTATGAAAGAAATAAAAACGAGGAACACGAAAAACGCTAAGCGCTATCTTGGCACTTGTCTCCCCGGGAAAAGTGGAATCCAGCTAACAAGTTCTTAATGCACTGAACAATATAATGCTCTGGCAGAAGCACGCGAGGTTCATATATATGAAGGTGGCGATATTTTTCTTCTTTTTCAGCATGTCGCCAGGATTCTTTTTTTTTTCTGTCGTTCTTCGCAGTTTCTTTTACTAGGCAACGTATTATATATTGGGCCGCCATTCTTTAGATCCAGCGCCGCCCTGCCAAGTCCAGAGAGACCAGTTCGATATTAAATCTAGAGATGGCCTCAGTACAGGAGGGACGGGCTTCGCCAGTACAAAGACTATTAAAAAGAGAAAAGTGCGAAGTCCCGGTTTTTAAAGATAGATTGCAGGAACAACGCGTAGGCCGAGCTTAAAAGTACAACATGAATAGGCCGCCAGCAATGGCTGGAGCGCAAAGTAGAAAATACGTGCTCGAAGCACTTCCTTCTTAAGGGACTTTTTCTTGACGTGTTTACTGACGTGTTTTCTGAAATTTTTGCAAATAATTTTCCAGTCCGATTTGTCCTGAGTGTTTTGTCCTGAGATTTGTCCAGAACGTCTTGCAGTCTGCCTTTAAGCGTGCTTAGTGAGCAAGTGCAAGAAAGAGGGTTAAGAAAAAGGGTTAAGAAAAGAAAAAGAACAAGAAAAAGAGCAAGAAAAAGGGTTAAGGTAAAAGCAGTGAGAAGTTACCTTAACACACACACGCGAAGTGTCGTGTAAAATTTAATATTCGTGTGTTGTGATTTTTCGAGAATGCTATGGAAACAGATCGCATATGTTCAGCGACGACAGCATGCAGCGCATAATTCAGAAAGTGTTTCGAGTGCAGATGTCGTGAAGAAAGTTGAAACAAATGCCAAGCCATCAGAGAGATTGCCTTGATCTCGCATATTACTTCGAGGCTATTGAAAGAGCAAAGCGCACACCGCCCGAAGTTTCTAGTGCTATTGCTCGAGGACTGTCCCCGCTCTTCGATACGAAATGGAAAGCGATCGGATAGTTCGTCTCCTACTGGTATTCAGGATATACAAAAATTCGTTAGCACTGGTAGGAAGCAGTCAGAACGGTACGCGCGATATTGCAAACATGAAATTATACCGATAAAAAAAAACACGAGCAACGTTCTGCGAGAAACCATTACTTCAAGGGGACACAAAAATAGAAATACGAATTCGAGATGGTTCGTTCGGGGAGGAAATTGCAGCGTTTGACATTTGGAATGACGTGTGTCGGCAGCAGCCGCTTCAGGAATTGGCAGGACCAGCTAAAGTTGTAAAGCGGGTGGCTTTATGTCTCGGAATGTGCAGTAGCGCTAATGAAAAGTCTCTCAGAAACAAATCCCTCCCAATCGTTCGATCAACAGCTACCGTTTCTTCTTTCGTTGCAGGGTAAAAAATATTGGGCATGTTTTATATAAAAGAAAAGGAACGTCGGGCAATGCAGCGATTCACAGTAGGCGAAAACAAACGACTGGATCAGACATAAAGGTCCGTGAATTAGCGAATAAAAACTGGCGGCAAGGCGTATGGACCTAATGTATAAAGTAAAGGGAACACATATACAATGTCGGCTTACGATTATTTCTAACGCAGACCAACATATTAATCTATGGGATAGTGCATTGCATTCGACAAATTATTTTATTTATTAGAATTTTTTTTTGTTTAGCCATTCGATATCTACCCTTTGATGTGGGCCTACTCATCCTCAATCCTCCAGAACTGTTATGTGCTACTGTAGCACAAGAGGTACATAATCACTCACTGCAACTAGATATGTCCGGTACTTCTCTGCCTCTCATCGCGCTTCTACCCTCAACGAGAGAGAGAGAGAGAGAGAGAGAGAGAGAGAGAGAGATAGCAAAGAGAGGAAAGGCAGGGAGGTCAACCAGGCGAGCGTCCGGTTTGCTACGCTACACTGGGGGAAGGGAGAGGGGAACAGAAAGAGGAAAGCGGGATAGAGGGAACACTATCTGTGCACGCAGCAAAGTGCTTGGAAATCAGTCAAGTCAAAGCAAGTGCTCCGTCGATACGTTAGGCTGCTGTCAATCTTGGTGGTTCATAGCTGGTGATGCACGTTGAAGTTACCAGTGAAGACCAAGGATCCGGTGGGCGTCAGCAGTACGTGGCAGTGCGTGGCAGTATATTTTTAAGCTAAGCCCCAGCCGTTCTGACTTCAGTGCGAATATAATGATGCGGGTGGGCCATGATGCTTACTCAAGAGTTGCAAGTACTGAATTGAGAGCACCCAGCACTTGCATTGCACTTCGCGCTGACGGAGTGTGCAGGTTATTTAAGAGCATTCGAAGGGTATTCATCAGAGACCGGAGCATCATAATGACTTGCCGGTCTTCTTCGGGCAATTTGTCAGGAACCCGCGCTGTTTGCTCTACAGCCGTGCGCAGCTGTATCACTTGAAGTGGCTCCGGCTCCGGCTGTGGCATCAGCTGCGGCATCGCCTCCGGTTGTGGCATCGGCTGCGGTATCGCCTCCGGCTGTGGCATCTCCTCCGGCTGTGGCATCGGCTGTACCACCGACTGTGGCATCGGCTGCGGCATCAGCTGTGGCTTCGGTTGTGACTTCCGCTGTTGTTCTGGCTTTGGATGTTGCTTTAGTAGTGATGACCAAGTTGTATTGTTCTCTGCCATGGCCTTGTCAGATTTAGATTGAATTGCCCCAGGCCTAGGGGGCAGAGGAGGTGGTGTTGTCGGATGGGGGTACTCTTCATAGAGGAATCAGCGTTCTTTGAAGTACGGCGTCGTCGGGAGCGTCGCTTCCTAACGGCCGCAACAGCTTCCCGACCAGACGAATGGTCTCTCACCATCTGCTTCAAGATCGCCTTTTCCTTCTTCATTTTGGGGCAGTCCTTCGAGGAAGCATCATGGAACCCAAGGCAATTGGTGCATTTGAGAACCGTGGCCGCACAAGAGTCTGCAGCGTGGGGCTCGCTGCAGCGTGAGCAAATTCTCGTGTTCTCGCATACGGCACTCACGTGTCCCAGCCTCATACAATTGCGGCATTGCAGTGGCCTTGGGATGAATTGTCGCACAGGGTGTCTAAAGTGGCCCACCTCGACGTGCGAAGGGAGAGTCTCGCCCTTGAATATAATTTTCACACAGCGGGATGTGCTGAGGCGATACACATGTGTTATGGCGACGCCATCAACGGCAGGCTTCACTAGAATCGGCAAGTCGGTGCTGGAGATGGAGACGTCCACGTCGTAGATGACACCAGTAGTTGAACCACTGTTCTGGGGGAAGTACGAGCGGAGCTTAACGCCACCTAGTTCTGTAACTGTAGTCAAATTTCTCAGCGCAGTCTCATGTGTGACGTTGATAGCCAACACATTTTTTCGTGTGTTGACTCTAACGTATGCTATCTGATTTGGCGCCACTGCTTCAAGTTGCAGCGATACGGACTGTCTGTTGAGTCCCTCAACGAACATCATGCATTTCCTTCGTCCTCGTGACCATCGCTGCGTAGACGCCTTGCGCTGTTCGTCCCCCTGATTTGGTGTTTGCATATCGACATAGCTTGTGAGCGGTGCCATGCGTAAGCGCAAAGATTTCATAATATTAATAAAGTGGTGACCTTTCTGGAGGAGGAACATTAACATTGCCTTACATTGCACGCTGCATATAATGAAAGTAAACACAAGTGCACGCATCGCCTTTACTTAGGCAGAATTTAATACACACCGCTTGACTAACGCTTCGCTTCTCATACATTCCAACATATGCGTTAGATTTTCATAATTATATAATACACCTTAAGAAACACGAAAGCAAGTGAAACAATTAACAGCGCCCCCTCCTTGTTCTGCCAGTAAACCATCCCTGAATCGAACTGGCGTGACTGCCAGGTGAGTTAGGCAGAATGAGAACGGCGCACCGCACATGAATTGGGGCCCTTCAAAATTGGTCATTGTATTTGAAATAATGTTAAACTTCTAAATTTACCTAAGCAATCCGCAATATTATACTTTCGCTCTCGCTTCACATTAGTTGGATCCCAATCTATAAGTACGCAGTTGTAATACTCCCTTACCGTAATGCATTGTCCGGAAACGAAAAGAAAGGTTACACTTTAATTTGTTTCTTTACGAGCTTACAAAATAGTTCTTGAAAGGCAACATCTCAGGTAGCATCAAATATACGAAATCAATTATTTGATTGGAGCTAAACATAAATAGCATAGTGAAATGGTAATCAAGCGCAGAGTGCAGTAGAGCATAAACCAACTCCGGGACTTCCGAGATTTATGACACCACGTTGTGTGGGTTTCTTCGATGCTCTCCTCCGAGTCATCGCGTATCTGAAGCGTACACACACTGCATGCGTCCGTTCAAGCAAAACTCCCCGCACGGAAACTGGCGACCATCATCATCCCTCTTCTGTGTTCCATTATTGAGGTGTACATTTGTGGACAAGTTCTTCCTGACTCACATTTGGCGGACCTCCGAATTACCAATGTCACCATGGCACGTTAAGCCAAACCACCACTTAGAATAAATTTCTCCGCTTTTAAGAGCACAAAGTTTTTGTAGTTAGCTATCATTGCATAGTGCCGTTCATGCGAAGACCAATCTTCTGCAGTGTTTTTATAAACTTTCTTACGGTTCTTTGATCGTTCTTCATAGTATCTCTCTTACGGTTCTTTGACTCGAGGTGAAAGATAATGTGAAAGGGTATACTGCAGTGTAGCTACATAGAGGAATCATTGAAACGAGGCTGCTTATTCCGTGACTTCTCTTGCATCTGTTTATTTTTTAAAGTACGTGTTTCCCGCACTTATACGCGTCAAACTCACTAAAAGAAATTCCGAACGGGTTTTCTAAAATAACTTTTTTATGCTTCCTTCAGTCGTAGCATCAAATTTGGAACACGCAAACGCCTTTCAAGCAGAAATTGCGAAAAAGTGTTTGACATTTTTATATGTTGGTGTAAATGTTGCGCACGGCCTCCAGTGCAAGGACGCGCGCAGAGCCCTTCGTGTCTCGCTAGTGCACAATCAAGCGAAACGCTTTAGCTGTTGCTAGAATATCAAACTTGCCTCAGGTGTCGCTGTGAGCTACTGAGCAAGTTTTCACAACCTAATATTGCACGAACTGCGTTTAATGGTATATTGTTTTGGGAGGGTCATTAGTCAATTCGATATGAGGCTCACAAAACTGCACTAGAATTTTTCGTCAAACTCGGGGTACTAGATTCTAGTATGTGATGCTGGTACTCTGCGTGCGACTGTTTAATGCGTTTTAGACCGCAGCTCTTATTGGTGCCCGTTCTTGCGTTGAGCGTCGAGGTGCCTCAGCGTCGTACCTCATAACCGAGCAAACGAGCGCAGTAAAAGCTGAAACCAAACACGGAGCGCAGTGAGAGACGAAACAAGAGAGCGCGAGGACGAAAGCGGAGGAGGAGGCCGCAGTGAAAGCATGAGGCGTAAAGCGGAGGTGGAGCGGAGGGGAGACGGCCTGCGCATGCCCTGAGCGGCCGACGGCTACGGCATCCGCAGCCGCGTATCGGTGGCTACAAGAAAAGCGTAGTGCCGCGCAAGACGGGCTGTGCGGCGACGATAGCTACAATATGGCGCCAGAGTAGCGCGCGTCGTCTCTATGAAAACAAAGCGCTGCATGAGCGGAGGTCTGTCGGCGGCGGCTTCGGTGGATCGCGCCCACGCGTCACCCGCGCGGCGCCTCTCGCGATCTTCTGATTAGCGAGGCAGTCACGCCACACTTCGCTCCCTTTGCAATGTGCCGCGCGAGACAGATTGTCCGGCCTTGTTAAGCTACTCATAGCGTTCTCTTCTTATTATAAACCGTGGACTTACATAATCATATAATAAAATATTGACACGCGAGATGAAACGCGTATAAAACTGCGCTTTAATTTCGCATTAAGGAGTATGATAATCGTCTTGTGAATTCTCGTTCCTCTCTCTCTTTTTCCTTCATCTGCTTCTTCTCTTTCCGTGTTTTTTTTTTTTCTGCCCTCTTCAAACGGGTGGGCGTGATGTCCCTTTTAGCAGACAATTGCTAGACCGCTTTTCTTTCTCTCTTTGATGTTCGTATGTATGTTCACAATAATAATAATAATAATATTAATAATAATAATAATAATAATAATAATAATAACGGTGATGATGATGACAAAGGTTTTCGGTAAAATGTTTCGTGCGCATGCTCATCTTCATATTTTCTACCTCAAAGATAGCATGTCACTGTTGTGAGGCACATTTCTTTTTTTAACAAAAGCAAATGACTACGACGATCATAAACTTGGAAGAAACTGCGTTTCATCTCCTTCGTGCAATGGCGATTTGAAGCAGAGCAGCCGCTGAAGAAGAGTTCTACAGCTTTCTGCCGTGTGTATATCTTTGCAATGTTTGTCTCGACTTGTGTTCTGTTCTTTATTTATTCGCAGATGCTTGCACCAACCACGCCATATTGCGCTTCCCACAACTTTTCAGGCAAACATCGTCATTAATAAATTTTTGTGCGTAGCTTTTTCAGTAACATCACGGTTATCTATTCTATGTGTACTCTAGTGGTGTTGTCCACTAGAGTAGTCCCCAAAATAAACAAAATAAATAAATCGCCCAAAATAAATAAATTCCGCATTACCACGTGGAGATCCTGGGCAATGAAGAGAAGAAAGCTCATAGAATGCATTCTTACGAGTAAAATGCCGCTTGTTGCATAATAAAAAGTTTCGCTTTCAGTGCTTACGTAAACGAATCGTCACCGTTGCTCAGGTGGGGAGTTATGAAAGATTGGAGATGACAGAAAAGACCGTTCAGATTTTTTGTGCCGAGGAAATCAATATTGCATACCAATTCCGACAAGCGAACAATTGAATGTTTTGGGAAATTACAAGAAAAAAAAAATTTTTTTCTCCCTGCTCGGATATACAGCCATCAGCAATGCCACTTGAGTCATGTGCTGAAATATTGCTCCCTGGAAGAAAAGCACTTATGTGAGCGATAGATTAAACGCAATGTTCATATTTTAGCCATGGACAGATATCTGCATTTTGGTTTATATTTTGCGCAGCAACGAACCTAAGCTACGACATGTGATCTTTGGAGGACGCGTTGCGGCGAAAAGCGTTATGCAGGCTGTTTACGAGGAACTAAGGCGAAAGAAAGGGACGCATAAGATGGAGTGTGGAGGAAGGTATCGAGGAGGGGGTTTTTGCTTTTTTTTCATTCTTTTCATTCTTAAAGAAAAATGCCGTGACTAACAGTAATCCTCGTAGTAACCAGTGATCTATCACTGTCTTGTTGAAGTCTCAGTTTTTAGGTAATTCTTGGAGCCTGTAGGAGGGCGCCGAATTCTCCTGTTGTATAAAAGCTTAATGATGCACAACACTGTGGTAAATGGTTGAAGAAAAGAATAGGTATTAAATATATAGCATCATCCCTGTTCCAATTCTCAGTTGTTCTATAACGAGGTGGCTTACTATACTGTAACTCCTGGTGGCCAAGGAAGGTGACCGCAAGAACATCTAAAAATAACGTTAAATATAGGGCGTGCACTAACCGCTGCAAACCTAGATGCATTAATACCTTTCTTTTGGTGTGTCAGAGATTCTCATTTAGCGGTCCCTTACCCTTACTCAAAGGTGAGTTCATATCCTAGAAGTAGAATTAGGGATATTGTTGTTAACGATACTAGGCTCGAAACCCAGCCCGAGTACTGACGCAAAATTTAATTCACATTTTGTCCCCATGGTTCCCTTTATTTTTTCTGGCTACTGATCTCTGAACAAACAATGCGTTTGGGGGTTATTTCTGAAAATGGCTGATTGGCGAGATTTTTGGAGATAGGCAATACTGGGGGAAAGCTTCACTAAAACCTGCCTAATTCCTTAGGTAACCGTTTCGTACCCTTGCAGAAGCTTTCCTTTAATGTCAACAGAGATTATAATGGCACTCATCTAAGGTAAATAGACAATAATTCCCCATAATATCTATCAAACTTTCTTCTTTTAGAACTAGGTGTAGAAATGACTGACAGTTCAGATGATATATTTGTGAAAGTCAAATGAAGACACAAACGCCACTAGCCGACTCGTCATGACAATCTACCTCGTTGTCTCTAATGGATGTATAGGAGGTCAGTCTTACTGAGAACTTGCCTAAATGTGTCACAATTTGCTTTCCTTTGAATTTTGACATCAATAGAGACATCAAAATCTCTTTCCAACCACTCCACCGGCACAAAGTGACTCAGAAGCTCTTAAACGTTCCTAAGCTCTTAAACACCGTGGCAAAACAATATGTGGCCCTTCTCCACTTATGTCTAAAAGTACTGTTGTTCTGTTCTTTTATTCTGGACAACGCTGGCTTCGAACTTTGGACTTGGCATAAAGTGTGTGCCACGAGCCGGAAAAAAAGAAAAGAACTGTCAGAGTTGACAGCGCGAGCTGGTTGTACATTTCTGTGTCTTGTAGTCAAGTACAGAATTCATGAACACTACACGAAAACGAAATAAATAAAGCGATTTGCCAGCATTACAAAAGTCTGTTGACCATAGGGCGTATTATAAGAATACAAGCGCGAACAAATCGAAACCGATTAGAGTGTACTGTTATGTTTTAAAGTATGGCTGCATTTGTGAATGCGTGTAGACTTAGGCTCCTAAACGTACATATCAGTCTACAATATGCTTGGAGCCCCCCTACGGAACAAATGTTTGTCGCCCCTCCACGTAATTATGCGTAGCAGGTGTAGGGGTTAGATTTTCCTTGTTCGCCTATTCAGCTTGTGCTGATGGTTGATAAGTAAGTAGACGTGCAGGCAACGTTTAATGCTTCTGTTGAAATTTTATGATATTTGTGGCCTTAGAAGAAGTTGCACATCATCTCATTCTCAATTTATTACCATATAATAGGAAGAAGCATATTAAGTAAATATGAAATTATGGGATTTAACGTGCCAAAACCACTTTCTGATTATGAGGCACGCCGTAGTGGAGGACTCCGGAAATTTCGACCACCTGGGGTTCTTAACGTGCACCTAAATCTAAGTAAACGGGCGTTTTCGCATTTCGCCCCCGTCGGAATGCGGCCGCCGTGGCCGGGATTCGATCCCGCGACCTCGTGCTCAGCAGCCCAACACCATAGCCGCTGAGCAACCACGGCGGGTAAGTAAATATGTTAGTTCGATAGATCTCCAGTAATAATAACATGTTTCACAGTAGAACGTATCAAAATGTCTCCAGAGAAGATAAAACGTATTAGCGTTGCATATTGAGGACAAACAAATACCGCAGCTTACGACGGTCCAGAAGGCACAGCACTATACTTCCAATTGTCAGTGCCTTGACTGGCCTGGATTACTGCCAACAAGAGAGCCGAAGCAGGCGAAAGTGTTAACAAAACGGAAATGCAGCGGGCGCGAGATACGTTGAGCAAGGTGGTGCCTCTATAGTATAAGCCAACACTGTTCTTGAAGCAAAGCAGCTAAACATGCGTTGAATAAGCCTTTTATCATCGCAGTTTTAGCTGAAATGAACGTAATCCAGTGTCTTCTAGAGCAACTAAAATGGGCCGCCAGCAGTCCAGCCAGCATCGTTCCATTTTTATCCACTAGTATTACATGACTAACGCAACAAAGGCAACTACGTTAATATTGCACAGGAAAGTGATAGTTCTAAGGACAGTCAATCCTTGACTTATACAGGGTGTTTTCTATTTTTTTTTTTTTTTTTTTACTACACCTCATTTGAGACAGTTGCCTGTGACAGATATCTCAAATATAACCCTTGATCTAAATTACTCGATGCCGCGGCCATCGCTGGTTCGAGAAATCGAAATGCTTAATTGAATAATTGACATAATTAGGCTAAATAACTTTATAATGAACTATATTGCGGCGCTTATTTTAATATATGAATTGTAACCGACTCATGTACTGTTGGACTGTACATTTTTTATTCATCCAGTGTTCTACTGAGTGCCATATTTCGTGTCGCTATTCTCCCTTTTTACGCAAATTTGTTTCCTTTGCCAAGTGACAAGGAGTAGCCGGTGCCACCATAAAGGCGCCAACCTCTCCTAATATTCATTTCAATAATAAAAAGAAAACTAGTCAGTTCGCAAAGAGTGTGTACTTTGGAACGAATTCTCAGGACTGCACCACTTTCGAGATATTAATTTTCCTAGTTTCCGAAGAATACATTGATGTTCCAGTTACTTTCGTTCCCCTAATGCATAAAACAACGTTTTCTTTAAAAAATGTAACTGGAAGGCCAATGTAATTCACAGGACACATCGAAAATTAATATCTCGAAGTTGGTGCAATCCTGAGAATTCGTTCCAAGTATGTACGCTTTGCGAACTCCCTGACAATAATTCGTAGATCAAACTGTGTGCCGTGAATTAATTAAGTAAAGCGTTAATTAGCGTTATTCTTATTTCTTCAATTAAGCATTATTATTTCTCGTAGAAGCAGTCGCCGCCTCATCCAGTAATTTACTTTTGTGATTAGAATTGTGCTATCTACAACAGGCAATTTTTAAAAATTTCGTGTAACTACAAGGAAGCACTCCATATTGTAATTGATATCCATGCTGTGAATGCGCAGGTTAGCTGAAGATACAATATATATTTCCCAGATAAAATTTTCGTGCAACGACAGGGAAAGGATATTTTTTCACCTTTTAGGGTCCTTCTCGCTACAAGGATTAAGCAACAACGGGAATCGCCATTTTATGACGCGCATTTGCGTACCTTACGAAACATTAAACATCGAATTTAAACACAAACACCCCATCTTCGTCGCGACAACATGACATACAAAACGAGTATATCACGACTGTTTAGGCGAAAATGCTCACATTATTATGGAAATTTCTTTCAACTTTGTTGCGCATCCTCGCGAAGCCGTTCTCAATGCGCATCGCGGCGGTTTCAGCTCCAGGAAAGGCCGTTGACATTACGCTCTGGAATATTCACTGCTCGCCTTTTTTTGCATATGATAATCTGGCGCTGATAATCATGGCTGTCCTTTTTTCTTCATGCCTGATTTTTAAAAGTTGAAGCTAAAGCGTCGCTGAGAAAAGCTTTTCATCCATGCAGGCTTCCTTTGAGGGAGAAAAAAAAACGAGCCACTTCGAGGCTGTATACGTGAGTGTAACACAAAGCCACCAGAGTATCGCTTCGAACACGCGTTCTCTGGTTTTGATGGATGGCGCTCTTTGGTCAGCAACTTCTGCGTCTCCCCAGACGTTGCTTGCAATTCGTGCAAGCGCGCGAAGGATCACAAGCTATTCCACGGGCAAAGCAGCCGTGTTTATGCATACTTCTGAAGTTCATTAACGCTTTAGCTTGGATGCGGCATGGCAAGCAAGTTTCTTTTTCTTTTTGTGTGTGTGTGCGTGTCTGTTATTTGTTGGTGAGTTCTTGCACAACCGGCGTTCTACTCGCCTTTTACGATTACGCTGCCCCTCATTACGGGGAGGTTGTAAAGAAAGCGCTTAAGACAGCGCTGTAAAAAAGTTGAAAGCCTCTGTGGTTCTAGAAAAAAAATGCCTTATCAGGGCCTTCCGAAAGAGCAGAAAGATAGCATCCTCGTATCGCCTGCCCCGCGCAATATGCATCCCCAGCGCAACGTAGAAAGAAGGAAGGCCAGGGCGGTGGCGCTCCTACGCCGCGCGACAGAACTCCCTGGCGGCAGCTGCTTCGTTGACGCGGCCCAGTATGGCAACAGCAACAATTTCACAGTAGTGTCGATCAACCACAGGGGTTCGACCGTTAACGCCGCTTCGGTACGAAGCACGTCGTTGCGTGCGGCCGAGCAAGTGGCCATTGCCTTGGCCCTCTTGGACGACAAACATGCCCATATCTTCAGCGACTCCAGGGCAGCCATCCGCGCCTTCAGCGTTGGCGCTGTGTGTAAGGAAGCCTGTCGCATCCTCGACGGCAAAAGCATCGCTACCCACACCCTCACGTGGTTCCCCGCTCACATGGGATCCATCATGGGAGGCCCCACAAACCTCAACGAGCTGGCCCACTCCAAGGCGCGAGGTCTCGCTTTCCGCGACCATGGAGAACTCCAACGCCGGCCCGCAGTGGTGGAGAACAGAGATCAACCGACCACATACAATGAAATTGCGCAGCACTTTTATCTCGGCAGGAGAGACTTTCCCCTTCCACACAAGAAGTTAAGTAGAGCGCAGGCATTGACCCTCAGATTATTGCAAACCGACTCGTATCCCAGTCTAGCTTTATTCCACAAGCTTTATCCCGACACCTATGCCACTGATTTTTGCAGGCACTGCAATGCCATCGCTAGCCTAGACCATATGCTCTGGCGTTGCCCCTCGTTACGAGGCACAGAACAAATCAATGAGGACAAGTGGCTCTCCGCTATCAAGAGCCCCGATGCCGGGGCGCAACTATGGGCTGTCCAGAGGGCCCACGATGCGGCGGTCGGGCATGGCCTGACTGTCCCAACGTGGGAGCGGCCCGCAGCGCGCTGAGTCGCGTACCTCAGGACCTTCATTAAAGGTTTGCATCCATCCATCCATTGGCGGCAAAAGTGTATGTGCCTTTTTATGTATCGCTGAAAAAAAAACAATACTCTAAAAAGAGTTAACGAATAGCACCTAGCACCTATGTAGGAGTGCATGTAGGACTCGGATTGGAGGTGGTGGTGCTTATATTCTTCAAATGGCCATTTTTTTTCTTCCAGAGTTATATATGGGCAATAAATTAGCTGTAACTAATTGCATTGTCAGAAATGTTAGTGGACTCAAAGCCATGCTTTTTGCAAAACAAGCAAGCAGACATTATGTCTGACAAAAGAAATCTGCATCGTATAGACAAGCGAGCTATTTGGTTAAAGCGTGTAGTGCGATTTCATTCTTTCGTGTTCGACTCTACATAAACTCGCTCAAAAGAAAATAAAAGCATCAATTCTACTGGTTTAGCCTTAAACACCGCCGCTAATATTCTTAAAACACGGATGCCCGCTGCTCGTAACTACAGCGCTCCAGTTGGCGTTGTTCTGAACACCGCATGTTGCCTGTCTAAGCGGCCTAAACTAATAGGCTAAGGCCAAAGAAAGAATAACATGGATACATTTGCTTTTTGAACAGGTTGCAGACCCAGTAGAAAACTATATCAAACTCCTGTTGCCAAACAGCCATCAAGAAATTCACTGAGACCATTTCACTCAGCAGGTGCGAGCAGTTCTCTTTACTCCCGCGTTATATGTTCTGGAAAGCAAACGACTGCCTGGTCGTTTGGGATGAATAACAAGCTATCATGAGAAATTCAGCAATCGTAAAAAAGAAAGAGCCCTCATGAATAATTTTTACTTATCACAAGAACACTTGATATTAGATGCACTCATTATATTCTCTAAAGTTCTATACCTTGTAGTAAGCTTCTAAATAGACACCGTACAGTCGTGTTTGACCATTGTTTGGTTAGACTTGGCGCTCTTTTGCCAAAGATGGCCTTGCGCCATTAACACCCATCAATTACACCATTGTTTGGCAACTGGTTAACTACAGCGTACACTTCAGCTGCACCCCCCTCCCTTCTTTAACTAGTTTCCACGCTGCTTCCCGTAATTTATCACCAGTTAATATACAGAAAACATTAAGAGCAACACTACGCGCTCTTGCATTCTATGTTTCTTCGTCAGCTTCATTTTTTATGGGCACAAGTTACGTGTGAATCTTCGATGCCTGCAGACTAAATAGTCTGTTTTCCCTGTAATGAGATCTGCGCTTTGAATCCGTTAAAGCGCAACCACGTGATGTAAGACAAGCCTCCTGTTGATGCAGCTAAAGCATAAAAATGTCAAATTTATTACATCTCATACGAAATATAAAGCAAATTGACTTATCCAATATTAATTTGTCATGGCTCGCTTAACGTTTCGCAGTGCTTTTTTAGCGGACTCCCCAAAATGTATTGCACGGATGTCGGCACTCAATCAAAATTAATATTTCACAGCTTCTGCTTTCGAGTACGGAACAGTGTTTAAGCTGTATTTGCAGAAATATTACAATGGACGACATATGTCGATTGCGTGTTTCATTAGCACGCAATTCATCAACCTTTTACAATCAAATTCTATCCAACTGCTTTAGGCTGTTTGAGGTGGGTTGAAGGAAGTTCCAATAAATAAATTTAACTAATTTGCAAGAAACGTAGCCAGGGGCCCTATAACGTAAAACTATGTCAATATGTTTTTATTCCAATCTTCTGACGTCAAATTTGCGCAACCACCGACGCAAACATCGGGCGGTGACCCGCAGCGTTGCCTGAAAAGCCCAATGAAACGTTCTATTAGTTTATAGCAGGCCACTTTTCGCTGCTTTCAAAATGAATAAAATTGCATATATTCAGCGGTTTTTCGTTTGCAATTGGCTACCAGGAGGCGAGGATAAAGCTCAAGTGACGAGGGTTTCGATGGGGTCGAGCGAGTGCGCTGAAAGTAGATAACCAGATGAAGAGGGTCGTGCCTGACTCTGTGACTGGTCCGCTTACCATTACTTAGCTTTTGGTGGCTTGTCTAAAATCGCGGCGGTATGCGACGGAAGGTTAAGAATGCCGCTAAGACGGATCCTCCCCAAAGAAGTGTTGGCAGAGCGAGGTCGTAAACGTGCCGAAAGTGTTCGATAACGTTACACGGCCACGCAAAAAGCTTTATTATACGCAAATAAACCCATGCTCCCCGGCAGGTGCGAGTAGCCAGTGCGTGAGCGATCAGTGACAGCCATTTTTTATTCCTTTCCGAACGGAGCAGTCTGCGGATATGAAGATGAAAAATTCAGTTTTGTTCGGCATAATATAATGCATCTCTAACGCGTACACGTCACTTTGACGCGCTGAGTTTTCGCGGTTTTGTGACGTCGCGTGACAGGCGGGTGAAGTGGATGCAGCCCGAAAGCTATTGACCTATAGTACAGGGCTAATGGCGAAAAGGCACTCTAATTATGCATAATCAGTGTGTACACGTAATATCAGATGGGGAGCTACCATGCTTTTCGTGACGTCGCGTGACAGACAGGTTCTTCGCCTGTCGCGTGACAGACAGGCGAAGGGGGAGGGGGGGAGGGGGTCAAAAAAGTTGTTGACCAATCGCGGAGGGCTGGTTGCAGAATTGGAATAGAAAAGTTTGGTATAGCTTTATGTTATAGCGCCCCAGGTGTTCCAAAAACATATAGTATACGCTTTTGATGTTACAGTATCCTTTCTTTATTTTTGGAGAGAAAAACGAATACTTATTCTTCAGTGTTGGGTGTTTTTCAGATGTCATCAACTCTACCACCAACTACTTCACTGTAAACTGATAAATTTTCATCATTTGAACAACTCCAAAGCGACAGAAAGAAATACAACAGCACCATTTGTCATCCCCCATTCATTTCTTTTTCGGAATCCTTTTTCCATCTTAATCAGCCTTTTTTGTGTGTGTGCGCGTGTGTGCGTGATTTTCAACACTCCTGTGGCAAGTCAGTACTTAGGAAGCCGGCAGGTTGGAGGTAGCTTCATAAAAGAAATATTTTTACTCATCTGAAAGTACACAGAAAGTTATAAAGAAAACCTAATGGGGGTTTCTCAGAAAACAAGCTTGGCAGTCGAAGGAAACTTTCTGCTGGTCTTGGGAAGAATTACTCATAACTCATAGCGCCTTCGTCTATGTATATTCCTATGGCACGGAAACGGGCCGGGGACATAACCGTTTTTCAAGTCTGTTTTTATTAACGATCGGTATCAAGGAGCAATATTTTTTTTCTTTCTTAAGTACCATGTTGCGATGCTGAAAACAGAATCGCCGTAAAAAAGTAACTATTTCCTCGCGTTTCTTACGGCAAAAAAAAAAAAAAAACGTTTTTTTTTTCTTTAACTAAACAACGAGACGAAGATGTAACATGGTGTTGTGACGTGGCACGAGGATGCTGCATCCGTTGTTTTTGCGTCGTATATTGCGGTAGTCGGCCCGCAGTGGTTCCTTAGTGGCTATGGTGTCCACGACCGTGCTGCTAAGCACGAAGTCGCGGGATTAAATTCCGGCCACGGCGGCCGCATTTCGTTGGGGCGAAATGCGAAAACACCCGTGTACTCAGATTTAGGTGCACGTTAAAAACCCCAGGTGGTCCAAATTTCCGGAGTCCCCCACTGCGCGTGCCTCATAATCATATCGTGCTTTTGGCACGTAAAACCCCATAATCTAATTTAATTTAATATTGCGGTACTCGACATGCACTTGTCAGCTGCTTCTCGTCGTCTGTGACGATACAGCGGCCGATATCGAATTAGTGTTGACCTTCTCGGAAGCTGACGGTAAGAATTTGTTTAAACCACTTCTATGCAGTGCCCCAAGCATCCAGCTTTACATCCTCGAAAACTCCTACACGTAATCGCTAAACAGGATTTAGGGCAATGAAGGCGTCTCGAGATGATGTAGAAATGAAATGGAGTACCGTAAAGGTACATGCTCTCAACCTTCTGAACTGACCCCTGACCCCCAAGCTAACTCTATCCGTCTGCTGCAGCCGAAAACGCGTTCCGTCACGTTTCACCTTTCTGTGTGTCCCGGTATTACGCGCTGTTCAAGAAGTAAACCTAACACCTCCTAGGCCTACTGTCTATTCTTCAAAAATGAATGAAAACACTCATTTTACTCGTGAATGTGCTTTGTTCCTTGGTTAAAAAAATTATTGGTTAATAACCTGTGTGTGTATGAATGTGTCTCGATTATTATTCTTTATTTTTCTCTGTCTTGGTTCTTCCGCATTCCAGCGTTGTTTTCGAATAAGTATAGTGCGCATTCTCTTCCAGCTGTGCAAGCGAAAAGTGCCTCTGATTCCCGGAGGCATGACGTACCTCTTGCAAGGCGCAGCGTCCAATAGCTTCAACAATACAGAGGAAACGTCGATATCAAGTCGAAAGTAAAAGCCTCAGTTAAGCTTGCCAAAGAGCATAGGGGCCATTCTCATGGCTGGGGCCTACTTTCAATGATCGTAATTACCGTGTCCGACACGTTGACCTGTATCTACGTGAGTTACGTACTCATAGCGCACTTTATGATAAGTTAGTAGTGAACTCGCACTTTTTGTCACCACTTGTAGTACCATAATGAGGGCCTCACGCCATCTGTGACTAAAAAGATGCTGCTTTGCAACACGAGGGCGCGACCTCCTGCTCGAAGCACTTAAAGACGAGCTCTACTGATCCTCGTGGAACGACTGGAACCTCCGCAATGCTTGACCAAACATAAACAATGTTACTTCTTCTATATTGTTTCTCTCTCTCACTCCCCTCTCTCTCTCTTTGCCACGTGCCTCTGAACGTTGTCTATTCTTTGATTAAAAGTTGTTTGCCAAACGATGCTATCACCGTGATTCACGCATTTGAGCACATTGCGCTTCTGTTCTAATTCTGGGCACATTACTTGACTAGCGTGAGTCCAAACTGTGTGGTATTTTGCTTGTAATAAGGCTAGACATAGTGTCTAGTTCTACGCATTCCAAGTCGTTTCTTTCTTCTACTACGTCATTTCTCCTCTCAGTTCTGCCCACAGCGCTGGTGATACGGGAGATAGTGATAACTTTAACTGACACTCTATATGATAAAAGAGTACTGAAGATAGTCTCTTGAGCAAACCAAATGTCATAATTCGGAGCCTCACTAAATGCCGCCTCGGCCTCATTAATCTGCACATACTTGAATTCTATAGGTACGTCGTTGTCGCCACACTTTACAGTCTCTCATGCTTTTTTCAGTGACTATTAGGAGTACGTACACTTAGGCTAATACATTTCGCGACATAAAATAGACGCCATGGATTCTCCGGGTATAGGCGGCGCTGATACAGGGCAGCCATCCCGCTCCACAGAGCCGGAGTATGGGTCTCCTGGCGCCCTCTCTTGCCGTCGGCGTAAATAGCGTCTGCAAGGAGAGCTCCATGAGTGCACAGCTTGGTATTCTCGTGCTTCCGAGTTGAAGTTGGTGGAGCACTGCAGGACACCAGCAGGTTCTCGCACTCCACGTAAAAATGAGCGAGTAGGACAAATGATGGACGACTTAGGCGGAATTGGAAAATGGGAGAATGCACAGAGAGGACATGTGACCTGAAGCCATACGAGGACGACTCGGAGCTAAGCGACAAGTTCGATGTTAGTTAATTGCTCCCTTGGCAAAGCGTGGAAGATGGTTGTCATGGTCGTCTGGATAACGCACTGCACTGCACTTAGCGTATCCGATTAAAAAATTTCGGGGCCCGCGCCTAACTGCATCCTTGGGGTTCCAATGACGACTGGTTTAAGGCGCTGAATTTTTCAATGCTCACATATTACGTTCACTGATTAGTGATAAAATATGTATCATCTTTATGGGTTCAAAAAACTAATTTCTTGACGTGATTTCTAGCAATATTTACCGGTTATTATCTGACTTACACGTCGGTATGTTGAAGCGTCAGTCCATCACAGGTTCACAAAAACTCGAAATGCCAATTAGTCGAAGTGCAGCACGGACCAAAGAACAGAAACGCATATTCTTCACAACAAGAAACACTTTATTAGGCATTCAATCTTCAAGTTCTAAACGCATAACATTCTACAACACGTATGTACAACGTGGGCAGCCAAGCATGCTCAGCAAATATTTTCTTTAGTATGGTCGAGCGGGGCCGCTGAAAGTTGGGGGCCCGGGACTGCAGCCCCCACAGCCCCCATCTTAATCCGGCACTGACTTGGAGTATTGGTCACCCTAAATCAAGCAATGTAATGCGTCCTTATAGTATGCATTGAGAAGACGGCGCTGCTGCATATTATCTAGTGCCATTTAAAATTATATTTTTATTTAGCTGTTCTTTTCTCTGTACTTCGTTGAGGTATTTCATCCGATGTATTGCTTTTGATGAAACTCAAGGCATTGTATAAACCAGTGCTGCAGATTGTATTGGGTGCAAAGGTAGGAAAACTAGTTCCTTTATTGTCTTCACTGCGCACCAGTTTCCAATTAGCGTATACAATTAAAGCATATAGGAGATCCTCTTGCAGTAATTTCGCGAAGCGGGCTTGCGGAGTTCCAACACTGGCAATACGACAGCGCGCCGTTCAAATACAATAAATCTGTGTTACTTGAACGCGCGTGTACGACGCACAGAAACATGATCCGCATTCAATCGCTACGTAATCACACAAAGGCATCAGCAGCGGGCAACCAAGCATCTGCGCGGTCTCGGCCGACAGCGCACTTAAAACATGTAGGCAGACGATAAAAATAGGCGGAGAGTTTGAAGAAGGCAAACACCGATGCTCCCGAGAGTTTACTACTTAATTTTTTTTAACCAACCGAGATCCAACAAACAGGCGCACCGCCAAAGAGAGAGAAGCTTCGTCGAAGGTCGGCGTTTCACGCTCTTTAACGACAGGATTGCATTGCCGGGGTAGTTGGTGACGCGGGCTATGTAACACAATAAATGACCCAGAAAATTCCTCCGGGGCCCACCGCCATCAATAGGCCACTGCGCGGTGAAGCTCCAGTCTTTTTTGACGGCCGGACATTTCTTTCCTCAATGTAGAAGCTCAGTTGAATCTGGCAAGCGTCACGCCCTGCTCACAAACTATCACTGCAGTGCAATGCATGTCGGAGATCACAAGCGAAGCGAACTTTTATGCCGAGCAAGCACCTACGTCGTCATCCTCTGCAGCACAGATGCGCTGCCACACGTTTAAGTACGCGCACAGGTAGTTGCCTCGTATAGGCTACACCAGACACACGATCATATCATGCGCAAGTACCGCCAAGTGCAACGTCACGTTTCAAAAGAAAACACCATTTACATGTGAACTAAAACGTCGGCAGAAGCGGGGCATACCTGACGCCGGAGTGTAGATGTTGAGGTGCAGGCAGTCCTCGCTGGTGTTGAGCAAAGCGGCTCGCGCCAACCGTCGCAGCTGCTCGAGGCGGCCGGGTGGCATGCGAACCGCGGCCGGCGACGACTCGTTGCGCAGGAACTCCGGCAGCCGCTGCGGGCACGCGGGGCCCGGCGTATCCGCCGCACGCACATCGTCCCAGTGCGGAGAGTTGACGGGAGGCATGAAGCGTAGCGTGCCCAGCGGCGGGCTCACGTACGGCACGCCCATGAACGCCTCGACGGAAGGCAGGTGGGTGCCGAACCGAGACCCCAGGGTGATGATCTTGCCCCGCAATTGGCCGTACTTTGTCCGCACCACGCGGGGGCTGGGACGACTGGTAGAGGTCGGCGTAGCGTCGGCAGCGCGAGCCGTCGAAGCCAGCACAAGCAGCGACATCACGAGGCAAGCACGAACCCACGATTTCAGGCACATGACGGCTTTCGTTACCACGTTCCGTTTGTCTATTCAGCGTGTATATATGCCGATTGTTTTCCTCGGTCCGTTTTACCTTGCTTTCTTATCGTTAGTTTTACTTATTAGTAATGTCTTTCGGAGTTGTGATCCGCTCCGCGGCTCAGATCCCGTTTGCTTCCTATTGCTCTATGTTGGCCATGTCAAGGTGGCACGGAAGAAAAAGCGCACATGGTCTTGAGACGATCGTTAAGTTGACGATCGCGTTGACTGGCTGACGGTCGGTAAGGTTCTCCAAGTGCCATGGTTTGTTAAGCCACTGCAAACGCTGAGGCGGAACACCAACACGTTACATTTGGTGGAACTGTCGCACCGGTGGTGCCACACATCGGGTACACGACAACGAAGAACGCCTTGTTGGCTTGAGGCAAATCCGCTGCGTCTCGGTGTCTTCCATTACAGGGCAACCTGTTTAAAAGCCGAGAAAAATGTCGGTGAAATAAATATGGCTCATTTCTTTCATAAAGGCAAATAGGAAACTTTCGTCAGTGGTGTAGTACGAATGTGAGAGGGGCTTACAATAGAATCAGAATAATACGTTTAGCGTAGACCTAAGCCATGGCCAAACCATCCCGTGACAGAATTGTTTCGATCTAAGAATGTTAAGCGTATGAATAACGTGGTAGAAAAGTATGGCCTCTATTAATAATTTGTTGAGTAACGGACAAAAAGGCAACTTCGACCTGGTTTCACATGCAGCAACTGCCCAAGGTTTAACGAAGTATGAAGTTTTCAATGACGGCAAGAACAAGCATTAAGCTTACGTAGGAGTAAGCATGACCAAAAAACGATAATTTGATTTTAAGCACACCACATTACCAATTATAACAACGGCCTCAACGTTGTCCGGCGCCGAATCCCGTGACAGTCATAAGCGCGAGTTGCGCCTTCCAAATCACGCCTCCAAGGCGGCGTCACCACCAGCAATCATGTTCCATCCCGGGACACGCAGTGGTGCGAGAAGAGCCACGATGGCCACAGCAGATGCTCAGTGTACCGATCCAAAAGAGCGCACCGCAGGAATGCGTCACGCGCGCGCGAACGACGTCCGGCTAACTGAATTACTTAAACTGTTGAGTAGCACGATCACTTTCCCGCGGCACGAATCGCTGAGAGAGAGAGAAAGGTAAAATAATCTAAAACTAAGGGAAGGTGGAAGCGCGGTCGAGCCACGAAGTCCGAACAACGAAGAGCCGCAGTCGGGAGGAGCACGCACACACCTCGGCGGGTCCCGAGAAAACGCCTCTGGCGGCGCCTCGTCCGAGTGCGGAGCGCCAGCGAGTCGCCGCGAGACCCCACACGGCCTCCTTTCCTCTCTCGCCGTCCGCCGCCGCCGCCGCTCACTGCGCAGGAGGCCGCAGGGGGGCTCCCCTTACCCAATCCTCTCTTCTCAATCTCCCCTTACGGGAGCCGAGGGAGACTCGCTCCTCCGAAACGGGAAAGCGAGGAAGGAAAGAGAGGAAGAGGACTCCCGTCCGCTTCCCAATCGTAGCATCCCTTCTCCCCTCCAGCCTCGTCCCTCCCGCCACACAGTTGCGCCGTAGAGCGCGAGCTTCGCGAGAAAGGGGAAGGGGACGCCACGCACACGGCTCATGCGCAAACCTCACCTCTCTCGTTGCCGCCGCCGTCTTCGTCAGCGGCGGCAGGCAGGAGGCAGCGGCGGGGCAAGTCTTTTCTAAAGAACTGGAGGCACACGTAGCCCCCGACGCGATGGCTACCTTCCCTCGGAGCACGTTCACTGTCACTTCACTCCCTGGCGTCTTCGCCATCAGAAAGACGGGCGCGAGGCTTTGATGGAGCCAAGTGAAGAAATGGAAAGGGGACGAGGTGAACGGCGTGTTATCGTTCCACCGGCGACGACGGGTAGAAAGGAGCGCTTTCGGCAGACTCGTGTTTTCGTTTAGTAAAGAGCTAGAACGTGAGGGCTGGGAAAGCAGGCAGCAGAGTGAAAAGATGGAGGTGCACCTCTTTTTGCTCTAAAGATAATGTCGGAGATAAATGGGAGTTGGCCAAATAGGCGTTCCCGTTAATCCGCTTCCCAAAGAGGTGAGGCGACCCCTTGTATAAGGAGAAGCAGAGCTCGTCGTTTTGCGCCATCCTTTAGGAGCCCCATCAGGGGCACCTTTTCTGGCAGGCAGCCTAAGATACAGGGCTGTTTCAGCGCGCGCAGGCAGGAGCAGCTCGTACGACTACCGAGCGAGATGCGCGCGCTAGAGCGCAGCTCTTAGCCGCCCTTACCTGCGTTTAATGTAGGCGGCCCTCGGCCCAAACGAGCAACCGGCACAGGGAAGGATGAAAGAGCGAACGCGCAGCGCAGCTGGGAATGAAAGAGTGCGAGGCGGAAAGCGGAGTAGGAGGGTGCCGTAAAAGCGTGAAAAGCGTAGTGCCGATCAAGACCGCAAGGCCATTGACGACCGCTACGAGATGGCGCCAGAGTAGCGCGACGTCGTTTTTTCACTGATGGTACATGGCGAGCGCGTACACCGGTACCATATATGGAAACAAAGCGCTGCGTGAGCGGAGGTCTGTCTGCGGCGGCTGCTGTGAAGCGCGCTCACGCGTCACCCACGCGCAGCCTCTCGCGATCTCCAGATTAGAGTGGCAGTCATGCCACATTTGGTTCCGTTTACAATTTTGCGCACGAGACAGATTGTCAGCACCGGCCAATATTCGCGAAATGAAAACATCTATAGAGCTGCGCTCAGATTTCGCATTAGGGAATATCGTAATCGTCGGTGAATTTTGATTGCTTTTTCGAGGTGCAAAGTGAGAGGCATTGAACATAACTTGGCTTCCAGGACTTGCGGTGAGAAGTCGGGGTGCCTCTCTTTTCCGCCAGTGTGTCTCAATCTGTAATAATCTTATTTTATTCTATTCCGTTGCTTTTTCTTCCGGAAGGCCTTTGCGCAATCACGGCTACACAGGTACGACAGGTAAGGCTCACCTTCCTTTAATTTTACTATTCTGAACCTAATCCTTTTGCCAACACGTCACCGCATTGAAATATTAAAGTTTGGCATACCTTAGGCAACTAGTCATCCGCTTAAATAAATAGATAAATCGCACCCTTTTAGATAAATATATAAAGTTCACTAAACTGTCTCGTATCGGTAGCTATCATACACAAACCTTTTTTGTTTCAGCCGAGAACCGACATGAAAGAATAGTTTTTTTTCTTTTAACTGTAGAATGTTCCACTGCTCTGCCTGGAGATGTTCATGCGTTACCAATGAATGATTTTGTCTGCACTAGAAAGTGTGATGTTTGCCCCACTCCTGCCTTAAAAATCAAGCGGAATTGCAGCATGTATGTATGTATGTATGTATGTATGTATGTATGTATGTATGTATGTATGTATGTATGTATGTATGTATGTATGTATGTATGTATGTATGTATGTATGTATGTATGTATGTATGTATGTATGTATGTATGCATAAAATTATGTTCTCCAAGCCAGAGGGTTCCTGGAATAAGGGACCCTCCCACCTCGACTGACAAGTCACTACTTCAAATAAAGGTTTCACTCTCTCTGCCAGATGAATAGATAACTACCATAAAACCTTCAGTCTTCAAGGCTAATGTCACATGGTGAAGTATGAATGATCGCTGCTCAGTAGCCTCATTTAATTCCACTAAAAATATGCACTTTGAACTTGCACTGAAAGTGTTCGTTAAGTGTTCACAATTTACTCCTTATAGACCGCCGATTATTTCATCCTGCCGTTCGCTAAAGTGTCATTGAATCATCGATTCCCCTTGCCTCAGTCGTAGCGGAAGGTGCTTTGATATTCTTAAAGCACACTCGATTTGCGAACGCGCAACTTCAAAGCGACGACGATCAAACGCGAATGCCTTCGCCGGCTATTGCAGCGAGATTATTTATGCGTGTAAACCACTAATCAGTTTTATTTGGCGTGTATCATTAGACGCCAAAAAAAATCAGTTAGGTTAGTTATACGCGTAACAATAAATGAGTCTCATTTGACATATGGCAAAAGGTGCCCAATGCGAGTTAGGAAATTAGTTATATGCGTAAACAACTAATCAGTATCATTTGGCGCATATCATTAGGCGCCTAAGATCAGTTAGGATATTAATTATATGCGTAACAAAGAATTAGTCTCATTTGGTGCATATAATTAGGCGCCTAAGATCAGTTGGAATACTAATTATGTACATCAAACGAATCAGTCTCATTTGGCGTATGTCATTAGGCGTCCAATGTCAGTTAGGAGATTAGTTATATGCTTAAACAACTAATCTGTTTCATTTGACGTATATCGCCGGGCGCGAAAGATTTGTTAGGAGATTAGTTATGTGTATAAGAACGAATCAGTCTTATTTGGCGCATGTCCTTATAGGCGTCTAAGATCAGCGATACCACAAGCCTGGAGCTGACATGGGTTACTATTGGTGGAACTATGGCAGCAGGTAGAAAAATTTTGTCTGCGTGTCTTAAGTAAACGTGGAGAGCACCCCGGCTTTTCAGTGAATAAAAGATAAAAGGCAATAGCTTCAGCACTTATAGTCGTGCATTGTGCAATAGCCTTTTCGAAGTCTTCAGCAGCTATGAAGGCTACCGGCCTATGCGTATAGCTAGTTTAAACAACCACCTCATTATCCGGCATAGCATTCGGTTGCTATGGATCTCCAAGACATATTGACCTAAGGAGAAGGGAAGTAGCAGACCCAATGGCTGCTGCGGAGCCTACTGTGATTGCGCTATCACCCATCCGTTTCCTGCATCTCACGCCAGAAAAAGACATTTCATAGACTAAGGCAGAAATCATTAAACATCGCATGGTTCAATAAACGGACGGAAGCGCCTCTCATCAATAACATGTATCAATTGTTGAGCTTATAGCCAAAGTTCAAAAGTCAAAGGGGTCTATAGACACATTCTTCGACGGTCAACTTCTCAAAGCACCCTCACGCACAGCTTTCAGTACCGGCCGTAAAAAAGGTCGTCCTCGTTGTGACGACCCATACGCTTCATTAAAGCCCGTCCTCATCGAATCGCAACATTACGACGAGCATTGATAACTAATTCACAGTCGTTTTTGCGCCTTGAATCGGCACCCGCTATCAGAAAATCAAGTGGTATGGCTTTTCGTACTGCCTCAAAAAACGAAAAGCTGCGAGAACCCGGCAGAATTTTCATGTGAACAGTGAACTGGCCTTTTTTTCTGGAAGAGGACTGTACATTTTGTGCATTGCGTTTCCTTATTCCAGTGTATGGCGACGATAACTTTCTCTTGTCAGCCACACTATGTGTGCATTGCTGTGATGTAAACTTTTTATCAAAATTTTACGCCATGATGACTTTCTCGCACCAGCAACTTTTCTTTTTGTTTTTCTGTGAACAAAACATGATTAGATGCTTCTATTGCTTGTCATAAGTCATGCACTCGCGCTAGACTGCGCATGATATGTATGCCGCGTGTTTCAGTGAAGACTGTTTCACAATAATAATAAAAAGAGAATCCAGATGAAACAATTTTCACCGACCGAGCTTTATAGCAGTTGCGGAAATAAAAATTTTCTCGAGAGATTGCACCATACAGTATTACTCAGAGTTTCAGGAATACCTAGTTTATTAGGGAATGGGTAAGGGAATGAAGGAGAAACGGCTTGTGTGTGTGTGTGTGTGCGTGTGTGCGCGCATGCGTGTGTGTGTGTGTTTGTGTGTGCGTGTGTGTGCATGTTGAACACTTAAATTCTACCCATGGATACGGTGCTCTTGACCGACGAAGTGTAAGGCAGGCATCAAACGAGGTGCGCCAGTTGAAGAGACGATGGCAAGACAAGAGCGGGAAGCAAGAAAGCAAACGTGGCTACGAAACGTGCTTGCACAACGTCCTGCAAGATATTCCGAGTGAACTAAAACTGCGCGAGCAAGGCAACGCACGTATTTCCTTGTCAAAACAAGCTACTATCTTTCCCCGTTTGAGAAACATGAAAAAAAAAAAAAAAGACAGGCCCTGCGCTCGCCTCCTCTCTCCTACTCCTCCTCGGAGTGCGATGACCCATTTTCAGCAAACCAGGCAAAGTGAGCACAAAGAGCGGCCGCAGTACAGCATACACGGCTACTCAATTTTTCTTCCTTGGCTACTTCAACGAAAAATCCCACGAAGGCCACACAATAGCTCTTCTTATTTTCTAAGCTCAGCGTTTAAGCTGCCTCTATCGCCGCACGTGCGTCTGCATCACTGTATCTGGGCATAACAACCGCCTCGACGACGGTCGGCAAATGAGGTAGCAAATCATGTGCTTTTGACCAAGCACTCACTGACCAAGCTCGAGTCGTTAAAAGCTTTGCGGTAGCTAGGAGGTTCTCCGCCTTTCTTGATAACGGCCACCAGTACGGAGGAGCTGCATTTCACCGGCGGCTGTTGGGTCCCTACTGCACGATTCCGCAACACGCGCGAACCTGAGTAAAGTAGCTCTGCCTTCTCGCCTTTTTCGTATAACCCTTGCATGGCTTAAACCAGCAGGATGTAAGAGTTAACTTAGTAGGCGCCTGTGTTACGCAAAGTGCGTTATGCAGAACATAAAAAAAGAGAAAGAAAAAGAAAGAAAAAAGGGGGCGGGTCAGAAGCCACTCGATTCTTGTACCCGTTCTTCCGTCTGCATACTGTGCCATTAGCCAAAGTGTAGCGATTGCGCAACGCGGACCAGTGTGTGTGGTGTCGAAGGAATGCTGCGTTGGCGTCGTGAAACTGCGGCGGCGCGCTTCGTCGTTGCACTTGGGGATTCGTTGCTGGTGACTATCAAGGGAATTGGACTGCAAACGCGACTAGTTAATGAACCGATGGTGGTGCATAAGCAGCTGCCCGACTGACTCCCGCGTTCCCGGCTTGCGCTGCTCTATTGCATACAGCACCGGTCAAGTTACGCCGAGCTGTGTGCTGTGTTTTTAGTGTTGCGTCGAGATTGTCTGATGCATTCCGCGCGTATAAACGACTCGGTAGCGTCAGGCGTACCTCGGTGCGCGAAATGGCAGCACGAGCATCAGGGGTTGTTTGTAACAAGGCCGATAAGAAGGCCAATGAAGCTGCGTGAACGAGCTAGTTCATGAGCGTTCGTTTAGAAAGCTTCTTGTACTTTATTTTTTTCATGCTCTGGAGAGAACATATAGTAAACGTCCGTGTTCCAGTGGTCTATTGTTGTGCTATACCGCGTGACCTTTCAGATGCGTCGATGTTGAAGTTGGAAAAATAGGCCTTGGTCAACCATGATTCACAGCGTTGCGTTAGTGAGGTCGTGCTCAGAGCAATTGTCTGGGGTCACTTAGCCTGAACAGATATATAAGTTGCCGCTTAGCCACCCAAAATGTTTCCAAGCTAGGTGCAGTCAAACAAACAAACAAACAAACAAACAAACAAACAGGGAGGCAAATAAATTTTTAAAAATTCAATGTAAAAGAATCACACTGAATGCGCGACCGAAGACAAGGGCGAGCCAAAAATGCGGCATGCTCTTGCTCGAACATAAGAAGCCGCTGAGCGCCTTTTGATGGACTTCACTAATCAGACTCCACACAGGAGGAAAAAATTAAGCAATATATTGTAATCTGGATAGAAGGCCTTCGGGATGTTTCGTGGCTTAAAACGAGAACTAATACGACTATTCATGTATTGGCCTCAATTGCAGGTTTTCATTTTACCTTATCACATAAGCAAAAATTTAATGGAAATGCCTCGCAACCCTACGCTGGAGTTTAATCTATTACCTTTCTGGGCAACCTTTTTGCCGTTTACTTTTGTATAAAGGCGAGCAGCATTCGACTAATAGGCCGTGTGCACAAGGTATGGAGCAGAATAAAGGTAACGTGTTCGATGTAAGAGAGAGAGAAATAAAAAAGGAAAGGGAGGGACGGAGGTCAACCAGACGGACGTCCTGTTCGCTGCCCTACACTTGGGGTATGGGAAAGGGGAATAGAAAGAGGAAGAGAGTGGACACTGAATGTACGTGGTAAGATGAAAGAATAAGCATGGAAACACCTCAATAAATTAGCCTTAATAATTTACCGGTCCATCTATTAGAGACACTAGCCGACTTTAACATTTAGTGATCGGCAGACAATTCTAATGTCGCGTAAATTAATACTGGTCATTTTTCACTGAGGAGTCTTCCGACTACGACACTGGCCGCCTAACCCTGTCTTGAGCACATTTAGCGCTCCAAACAAAAACACTGCTTTTGTTAACTTTGGGCTTTGCAAGCACGTGTGCTTTATGTGACGCCAACAGTAAATAATCGAGGGAAGCCTTAAAGTGAAAAAAAAAGAAATGCAACCCCACTTCCTTTACCCTAAGAGACCTCAATATGTATTAAGTAAATACTTGCATAATCAAACATTACATATACACGAAGAAAAGATCAAAGAAGGTGAGTCTAAGTAAGCTGCATAAACAGAAAAAGAGTAAAGGTGGGTCGGCGAGCAATACAACTACTAACACATTATTATCATCATCTTAATTTACATTCGTACACGGCGAATAAAGCAATGTCAGCACCGTGACGAAATGCTCGACGAGATGAAATGGAAAGAAATATCCAATCTGAACTAGGGTCCTCTTAAGTCATGTGTCTTCGGTAGTCATTTCGCTTTCTTTTGTCCAGAAAGGAAGAGAAAACCTTTCAAAAATATTTCCAGGAAATAGGAGAGGTGCCATTCGCGGTGGTTTCTTTCCTTTTTCTACTAGCAGTAATGTAATATGGACGCATCGTTAGAGTGACGCATGTAGCCTTTATGGCTTACTTCAGCACTCCGAAATGAACGAAATTAGCCACTGTGAGCATACGAAACCAAGCAATTTCTTCTTTTTCAAAAAATAAAGCAACAACATCGAAGTGAGATGTGACTTTCTATATATAAAGGGATAGCATGATAACCTACTCTTAGGCCACACGATGGTATTACATCATCAACACACGTAACAGTGCAGGACTAAGTGCCGCCGTCGGTACGTATTTCTTACTGCGACGGAATTGTCGATCCCTATTATCATCGTTTCTTTTTTTTGCCAGTGTATTGTTTTAGACGTACACTTTCTTGCTCTTTTGCTTGCCATAATTGCCGTCTGGTTACTATTTATTCATTGTAGCATTCACTTTCTCGAGCTGCAGTTCTTCACCATTTAGGCCCAATGTCCTGCACGCATCGCGTCCTCAACAAGCAACCGCAGCAGCTTTCTTGAGCTCATGCGGAACCTCTAATGAGCACAGGACGAGCTCGGCAGAACCACTGGCCTCAGAAAGCGTAGCCTATAGCTGGCTGGATACTGCTCTCGAAGAAGGTCGGAATACAATATTTGTAGAGAAATAGTTGAATAAGACACGCCTGTGACCGTGATATGGTACGACGGAGCATAACGCCGCTTATCACTTGACGAATATTCAGGAACCCCACAATTCGTCTTGGTCCCGGACCAGGACGAATTTTTCTTCAACTATGAGGCTTTTCTTTCGAGGAACCCCTATGGGTTTCCTTTGTAGCAAGTGCTACGAACGGGTGGATGTCTGATTTCCCCTTCATTCAAAACTTCTCTCCACCTTGCGGGTTTCCGCAGAACTACTGCGTCAACCCCAAAAATAAATGCATTGCCACGTTGACTAAGGATCTGAACCAAACTGTGCAGACTGCAATGAAAAGGTGCTAATATCTGTGTAATGTCAGCGAGGCCATCGCGCCAAAATTATTATATGTTAAGGTATAAAACAAAACAAGTGGGAGTGTTTAGACAAACCGTACAATTATTCTGATCAAGCAGATGTTCTTAGAAAAAGAAACTTCCGGCTGGTTACCGAAACAGACGCACGGCAAGATTTCTTCCAGCCGACTAAGGAAATAAACCTGAAGAGGAAGGAACGAAGATATTACCGCGCCAGGTGATTCCAACGAGTTTAAAAGGAATGAACCTCCACTTGTTGTTACCAGTGCACATAACAGCTCTCGAGAGAGTTGCACGAGCTACCACACTGATTCACACTTTGGGCGAGACTGCACGCAATTACCTGCAGCAGCGGTTTGACTTGAAACAGAGTTTTCCATGTTCGTCCGCCCTTTCCACCATCATTATATGAAATGAAACAAAACATTACCCACTACTGCAGGCCTGTGATGTAGATTCTGAATGCTTCAAACGGATTCCTGAGGCAGAACCCCAGAGAACCCGATCAAGGACAAAGTCGTTTGTTCCAAGAACCACGCAAAACTTTGAACATAACCAGTGTGGATATAAACATATAAGGTAAACGCTCAATGAAAACTTCACAGCTAAAAGCTAAAAGTACCAAGTACCAGCTAAGAGCTAAAATAGTACCAACATCACGAGAGTTAGGACAGATCACGAGTGTGAGCGCGCGCAAAAGCTCAACGTGGATGGCCGATGGCGAAGCCACAAAAGAAGCGGCGTTCGTTTCAGCAAAATGTCGATGGGGTTGACCGACGAACGGGCGACCAGAGCATGGCACCTCCGGCTTGTAGAGAGGACGCAGGCGGCTTGGTGACACGTGTAGATGGAAGTGGCTTTCTGGCCAGGCCGCTGGGCGCGAACTCGGGCCTGTAGCCCGACTGCTCACGCTCTGCCTACGGACACAGGGGTTCGCAGGCTTCGGGCAATAGTTTATGATCACGTGGTGTCGCGACGTCAGGGAACAGGTTGGCTAGACTTTGTATTTTTGTCATGTGGAGTTGTCTTCATTGTGAGTTTTGAGCGTGACAGTGTACTTATCTTACCGCAATTTGTATTGTTATGATTTCACTATATTTTTTACGATTTTTTTTAATCCCTGTGTGAAAAGGAGTAGCCGGCGCCAATTAAAGGCGACAACATCTCCAAAGAACCATATAATAAAAAAGATTTCATGGGGTAAGCACGGGTGCACATCCGCTACACTAACTTTACATGCAAGGAAAGAGCCTCGCTGAACCTTAACTATACGTTCATCAGACGAACGCGGCTGTTCATCGGAAACTCTCCCAGTCTGTGTTTTCTCTGCGCTGCAAATTCCCGTCTTCGATTTAAACTCGGAGCCGAATTGCTCCTCGCTCCTTGACTGATATCCATCGTTCTCGGGAGCAATCTTTCTGGTTATACTGGTATTTTTACCGTGTGCTTCTGGTATGGCTTCACCTTGAACAGCAAGCAACTAATTCTGCTCGTTACTAAGGTCTCTCAGTTGTCTACTGGACTGAGTCCTTACAGTGATAGCCCTTGAGACATACATAAGTCATGCCGAACTTGGGTGCCTGAGTTGCCTCAACACGCAACTTCATCATGTGGATATCTTCTAGCCGCTCCTTCTCAGCTACCCACTCGGCTCTACGTCTCTCACGTTCTCTCTCAGCTTGCGCGCAAATAATCACCCGTCGATCATCTACCCACTTTCTTAACTCCAGCTTTTGCATCCCCAGACATTCCGCAACTGTAATTAATACACTTAAACTCGTTTCTAAAGGGTAGATAGTTGGTCTTGTTGGCGTAGTTCCGAATTACGCTGCCATGTACCTATTGAATAATTTCTGAAACCCTATCAGCGGCTGCATATAAACGGCTTCGCCCTGTGGCGGAAGCCAATTGCATGAGGTTCTTTGGGTATGGGTGTCGCTACTTAGGCCAAAGCTGAGTGCAACTTCTGAATACGAATTTGTTATAGTCCGGAAAGACAAAAACTATGTTAAACCAAAGCTGTTTATGGCTAGACTTCCATGCATTTTTGTTCTGCGTCAACAAAAACAATCCCCTTCACGCAAGAACAAATGCAATGGCTCGTCCCCCTCGTAATGCAGAGGCTATATATATATATATATATATATATATATATATATATATATATATATATATATATATATATATTAAAGGAGATAAAAGGGGGTTAACCGAGGCTCCCCATTTTTATTTATCATAGAATAAAAATCCATCAAACTGAGACACCAAGGACAACAAGGGGAAATTACTAATACTTACGAATTAAATTAGCGGAATGATTAATCAACAGAAATGAAAGCGGATGAAAGATCGTTCCCCACCTGCGGCAAGTTGTTTCATTGTTTAATTGTCTCCTGGACTTGTTTAATTCAATTAGTAAGCACAATTTATCCTATGTTGTCCTTGGTGTCCGTTTTATTATATATATATATATATATATATATATATATATATATATATATATATGGTATCCCAGCTAAATTTAGCCCCAGTTTAAAGATATGCGAACGCCACGTAGCTGGACAGAGCCAAGGTAATGTTGTTTGCCGTCGCTTGGAGAAAATCAGAGTATTTTTGTATTCTAACCAAATACATAATTAGCCCTAATTAATTATTCAACTTCTAAAATATTATAATTACATTTAAAGTGTCAATGAGAAAAATGTAGAGCAGCAGGAAAAACTGCCGATACAGCTTTCTGTTGCTCAATACGTGCTATATAAAAGTGTTTTTCCGAGCATGAAAGTAGCCCACGAATACACGCAAAGTGCCTCGAGCGGCCAGTCGCGCGGCAATCTTGCGTGAATTTGCGGGCTTGTTTCACGATCAGAAAAACTCCTTTATGTAGCACGTATTGAGCAACAGAAATCTGTATCGGCAGTTTTTCCTGCTACTCTACAATTTTCTCGTTGACACTTTTAATCTAATTAAATATTTGAAAAGTTGAATAATTAATTGATAATTATCTAATTAGACAGAATGAACAAAAACTAATTTGAATATCTACAAGCGACGGTAAACAACCTTACCTTGGATCTTTCGAGCTACATGGCATTCGCATATTTTGAAACTCTGGCTAAAGTTAGCTGGGACACCCCGTATAGTCGTCCGCGCTAATGTATATAAAAAAAACGGGTGTGCATGCCTTTCGTCAGGACGGTCACCGATTAAGACAATAAATGTGTTCGTACCTTTGTTCAAAATTCGGTGTCACCTCTGTGTCGTGTGCTAAACGGCTTCGCTAGTCATCCACTTTCACAAAATGGAATGGCTCATAATTTTTCGCAGCAAAGGACGCACGTAAAAGGGACAGAAATGAGTCAGGCATACTGGCACACCGCAAGGCTCGGTCATTTCACCTGCTCTCTTCAACATCTGCATGATCGGCCTCTCGAGGAATCTGGCCCAAGTTGAAGGTATCAAACACACCATCTACGCAGACGACATCACCATCTGGTGCACCGGCGGTAGCGAAGGGCAAGTGGAAAGCGCCATGCAAGAGGCGGTAGACGTCACGGAGCAGTACATGCTACCCACCGGACTCAGATGTTCCCCGACCAAATCTGATTTTCTGCTTTATAGAAAAGAAAAAGGCCACAGACCCAAGGGCTAGAAACTGGTCTCGGAAAGTGACATTCACCTGTTCACTCGGAGCGGTGACCCGATACCCAGGGTCGGCACCATCAGAGTCCTGGGTATGTTCATAGAATCATGCGGCGGCAACGGCACTGCGTTACGCAAGATAATTGCTAAAACCGACAATGTTTTTCGCCTCGTCCGAAGGGTCACGAACAGACATCGTGGCCTCAAGGAGGACAACCTACTTCGGCTCATCAACGCCTTTGTGCTGTGTCACTTCACCTACACGGTGGCCATGCACAACTGGCTCAGAGCCGGGCGGGAATAGCTTAATGCCCTCATTAGAAAATTCTTCAAGAGAGCCCTCGCGCTGCCCGTCAGAACGCATACAGAGGACCTCCTTCGGCTCGGCATACACAACACCATGGAGGAGATAGCCGAGGCTCTGGAACGGGACCAGCTAACTCGGCTGTCCACCACGCCGGCCGGCAGGCGTATCCTCGAGGAGATCGGACTCGCACCAACCAAGAACTTGGCTGAAGACATCCAAATTCTCAGAGAAATAGGGAAGAAGATCGTGGTCGCCCCTTTGCCCCGCAACGTTCATCCCGTTCACAACGCAGGTCGTCGCAAGGCAAGAGCATTGAATATACTAAAGCAAATAAACAAGGACAAAACCGCAGCAAGCTTCGTGGACGCAGCTGCTTTTCCGGTTTGCGTCATTGACACGCTGGGCAAAGTCATCAACTGTGCTTCCGTCCGGACGACGAACCCAGAGGTGGCCGAGCAAGTGGCCATTGCACTCGCCATGCAAGACGGTCGGAGAGACAGGGTGTATAGCGATTCGAAAGCCGCCGTCAGGGCATTCCCGAAAGGCCGGGTAGCCCGGCAGGTAGTTCAAATTCTGAAAGGCGCCAAACACGGCAACACCTCCGTGCACTCGATCCCTTGGTTCCCTGCACACGTCGGGGCGATTGAGGGGGTTCCTTTGAACCTCAACGAGTCTGCCCACGAGGCTGCGCGTGGCTTTACCGACCGCGCTGCCCTCGGATCGGGCGACTCTCTCCCAGGACACAGAGACGCTCCTCTCACACACAATGAAATCACTAAATTCTTTTACTTAGAGAGAAGGGGTTTTCCCCCGCCTAACTCCAAGCTAAGCAGGCCACAGGCGGTCACACTAAGACTTCTGCAAACGAACTCGTACCCAAATCCGGCGTCCCTTAATAGCATATATCCCGAGATTTATCCGAATTGTTCTTGCGTGGCCTGTGGTGAGGTAGCTACGTTGCCTTATATGCTCTGGGAGTGCGGGTCGCGGGGCCCGAAGTTCACCAAGGAAGAGTGGGACTCGCTCCTGCGAAGTCCCGTCTTTGAGGACCAAATCCTGGCCGTCCAGCGCGCCCGCGATCGCGCCGGCAGACAAGATCTGTCAGTCCCGTCGTGGGATTAGCCGGGTGTGCGTTTTATCGCGCTTTGCGGGGTCAAATAAGTGTTTATTCACTCACTCACTCACTCACTCACTCACTCACTCACTCACTCACTCACTCACTCACTCACTCACTCACTCACTCACTCACTCACTCACTCACTCACTCACTCACTCACTCACTCAATCACTCAGTCACTCACTCATACTGGCACACCATAAAAATTCGGAACAAGAAAGTCGTTATGAGTTAATGTAAGGTCCTGATGGGGCATCACGCCTAGCGTGGCCGGAAAGGGGATAGAAAGATTGGTCCCCGGTGGCACAAATGATGACTTGGGAGGGGTTGAGTCCCAGGTGGCTGGTTATAGGCGGGCCAACTACACGAACCGTGGCGACGGAGCTCGTGGCGTTTTCTGGTCGCCTTCAGGCGAACGCCAGGTAGTCACATCAGACGCACCACTTCCACTGGAGGCAGCGAATAGGGCGTTGCAGTGGCCACAGGTAATCGTCTTGGCTCGTTCGGAGTTTCGAAAAGCCCGGGTCCGAAGCCCGACCGCTTCCTCCAGCCACGGATGCACCGGCGGCCTCCTTTCTCTTGCCTCGCTGGTCTCGCGCTCCTCCTACTCCGATTCTTCTCTCTTGTCTCCCTTTGTCAGAAACTGTGTCAGTCTAATTGCCTGTGGTGTTTTTGTAACTTTGCTTCTATGCTCGCTCGTGCCATGTCACAGTGCTTGTCGTCATCTTCATTATGCCGTTCTTTTCGTGCCATAAGCGATTTTCTGTGGTCTTCATTTTTTTTTTCTTTCCACGCCAACTAGCATCTCGCACAACATACGCACACTTCACTCATGACAAGGCCACACATGTGCTCAGGTGGCACTGTGCAGCGGGGAGCCGGACGAGTTCATTTGCTTTCATTTCAGGCCGGAGCATAACAGATAGGGTTACGAAACCATATATATATATATATATATATATCAGTTGCTTGCAAACGACGAAAGCTTACTTAATGCAATCAGAAACAACAGTCTTCAAGGCGTTTACATCAATCAAGCAATCAATCAATCAGTTTTCATTATTTCACAAAATTCATTACCGATAGAGGTATGGAGAAGGAGATGCCATAGTAAAAACTGAATTGGAACCTCTTGTTCAAGGGTAACATGAAAGTTACAACGCCAAGAACAGCAGCTGAATCAGTACAAATACAGAAATGATAAATAATGAGATGCAGATATAAGTAAATGAAGTTATGAATAGACAAACATGTATCGGCAGTAAAACTAAGTACAGTCAAAGTAGATATAACTAGAAGAGAAAAAAAAGGAAAAGAAAAAATTACAAAAAAGATCGAGCGACATGTCGAAGTACGTAAGAACGGCAGGTCTAAAACCAATATCGCTTTATACAGTACAGCGCGTCGCGTGCATGTCACATAACAAAAAGAAATGTTCAATTCGTAGCAAAATCTATTACCTTTCTGGAGTTTTATGACAAATGGTAATATATTCCATGATGACATGGCTGCAGTCTGAACGGTCTGTTTGCCACATATAGCGCGTACTTAGGGAAGAATGAAGTTATTATGCAGCGCGAGACGTGTTGAGTTAGAGCGGTTTCCTCCATCGGCTATGGTGGTGACCGGTGAGCTACAGCACAACATTCGCGATCGGCAATTTGTGCGCCACCGCTGCCACGCTCACTGTGGCAGTGGTGGCGTCTACGCACGCATTTAATCTGACTACAAGGCTCACGCTTGACTCTTTAGCAATTCAACCCACAAGTAACGCAGTCAACAAATCACGCGGCACCCTCGATAACGTGTTCTTCTGAAGTCTGCGCCCAGCGCTCAAGGCTGTGATAAGAGCCGTCTGCGTAGCTAGTATTCCGTTGTGAACGAAGGATCCGTCCGGATCTTGAGGCTTCATCTTGCTTCGAATATGGTCATTGACCTGGTCGTTTCCTAAGAATAATTTTACCTGACCAGACGGTATTTCGTTCGTCATAGCAGACAGCACTGCAGAATGAAAACTACAGCGTCGTATGTATATAAAAGAAGTTGTTCTTGAAAATATAGTCACGTCCGCCGTCAGAGCCGACCGCTCTTCCAGGGAGTTCAGAGCAAAACAATTTGCTGAAGCCTGTTGATGTTCTTCTTTTGCTTTGCTTTACTTTTTTATTCACTCGTATCTGCAGAAAACATATTTTAGACATTCTGCGGCATCTATAGCTGCCCACAGTGTTGGCTCCACTTGCAAACTGACCTAAACTGCAGGAGTATAGAGATACCTTCTAATAAACAGTTGCGTCAACTTTCTAGAAAGGTCATCATTTTCTTCATCCTTCTAATATTTTGCTGCTGCCGGCACTTCCAGCATTTCTAAAGTGCGCGTGACGTAGTTGCCTGTGAATCCGCTGAGAGCGCGATGCCTGAAGCAGTTCCTTCTATAGTTCCGTTTATACGTGTATGTTTCGGCGTGGCGCCAGTCGCGTGTCCTCGCTCCACAGATGAGAATGCACAGCTAATCGAAGCCTGTTGACGTACGTTATTCGAATTAAAAGCGTCTACCCCGGAAATTATGAACAGGGCTTTATGGTCCTTTATTCCCCCGTCTCACGGTCTCGTTAATTGAACGCTTCAGGACCCATTGTGCTATCGTTTGTCGGTGACGTGCGCAGACGCGTTCCAGCGAATCTATAATGACACCACTGACTTTCAAAGGAAATTGAGATCAATATTTTAAAGATAATCGTGGGTTGCGTATGAATTGATATGATTACCGGTTGCGATAATCGAGGTTTGCGTATGAATTCCTTAGCCACGTCAATACATCAAGGATATTATTCTTATTATGCAGAGAAATTCTCGAAGAATTTAGCTCGACTTCTCTCGTGGCCTGTGGTGTTTTGATGAGTACTCCTCCACTTTTCACTTGTAATTCCTTGACCAACGTTGTCTGTTTTCTTCTCGATTTTTCACCCTCTGTCATTTCAACCATTATCCACTGCACCTCTATAGCCTTCCACTCAATGTGTAATTTTTCTGCTATTCACTATTTTTGTTCCCTAATTTGAACTTCTAAAGTCATAGTTACAGTGTGCACGTAAGGCAAGACTCCCTTCTCGAACCTTTCTACTGTCTTCCTGCCTGCCTTTTAGGTCTTTCGGTAGTCTTCGTGCCTCCCCCCTCCCCCCCCCCCCCACCTACATTAATGTTGGCGTCAGTGCTTGATGCGCCCGTATGCCCGTATGCATTTTTTCAACATTACAAGGAAAATTTTGAGAATAAGATTCATCTGGAAACTGCGGCAACTCGTCGCATGAAGTTCAGCTTCTTCTTTTATTTAAGATACAGCTGCCTGCGCATCATTTGATGTTTACTAATCTATATTTTTTGTACTATCGAGTTTTGAGGCGTGACATGTGACACGAGGACATACCAGCAAATCAATTGCTAATAAAAATTTATATCACAACATGTTTAAAAAATATGACAAAAATAGGAAAGGAAAAGGTGTATAAAACACGTCTATCGTATTCCACAGTTTTGTTTTTCTTCAAACAGCTTGACCATTAAAATGAAAACATGTTCTCCACTGTCGCCATTGGTGGACGTCCATCCATCACCAGCAGCATACCCTCCCCCCTCCCTCCTGCCTTTCAGTCCTCAAAAATCAATGCCATCGAGTGTGATAATTTAAAAGGCGGCCCTTACCGTCAGCACGTAGAACGATGACGTTGCGACCATTGTGCTTGATGACGTAGCAGGCGGAAATGTGGAAGCATGGATTGCCAGCACGGCTGAGAACGGCTCTCTCGGAAACCTGTAAAGTTTCAACAGATGCCACAACCGCGCACATCAGCGTGCGGTTTGATATACTGCTGTTCAAACAAAGGTTACAAAAGCTTTCTTCACGTTTTCTTTTTCTTCTGTTTCTGTTTCTCTTTTTGCGCGCGCTCTGTTTTTTTTTTTTTTTAGCTTTGACCAACCTCGTTATATCGGGACAATAAATGTCTGCGGTAAAGGGCAGCGTGTTGCTCTAACCGCCTAACTTTTGTTTTACGCTTGCGTTCCAGTGAGCATCGCTTTTCCGCCGCGTTTAGCCGTTTATTGTTCCGGGAAGTGCCTTTCTGCTTCTCTGCGTGACAATTTATGGTGACTACAGGAGGCGCTGTTCGAGGTTTGCGCGCTTCTCTTGCACGAGTCGCAGTTAGGTTTACGCTTTCGTAATTATTACTATGGGCACTAATCTGCTTAAGCCACTAACTACAGCCTGGTACCGGAGCGAACACCAGCAAACATGCAACACGTTTAACAAATGTGACGCATATTATAATATTTAAGCTAATGATTTACATGGTTGTTGCCCTGAACGTCTGCTCTAAAACCTAAATTATTGCTTAAATCCGGTACATCTAGCTATCGCAAGCTGCTCTGATAAGTACATCTATTGCGATTTCTTACGACTACGAACAAACAGTACTCACACACAGCAAACAGTAATCCGCTTAAAAGCGACAAAAAGAACCTAGTTTTTAATATACAGGTTGTGTATAATTTTTACCTGCTGGTGGTATTCAGCAACAAAACCTTTCGTTGTTGCTTTTTCTCAGTGCAGTTTACAGTAAATCAGTTCTGCGGAAGGCCCCATGGTAGAGGAAGATAGATGAAAGGAAATGTTGCCATGAACTTATTGTAGCACGAAGCTAACAAGGGACACCCGTACGACTTCTTCAGGAAGAAGCTTCGCAGTTGAAGAAACAATTACCTTCTTCTGGGGATCGAACCCACCTGACCAACGTCATTCCGGGGTGGTCGTTCTACCAAGCTAACTGGGAGGCTAGCAGATTGCAAGGCGAGGGCAAATTATTCGACAACTCGAATCACAGGGCACTCAGTATTGAAAGATCCGGTGGAAGCCCGTAAGTTTGAGGAAAGTTCGTGAAATGGAAAACTGTCATCCTTCCTCAGTATTGTGGCTTTCCTCAGAACTGTTCTTTTTTGTTATTCGCCTATCTCTGATCTACCACAACCAATGTCCCTGTGCTACCAGTTGCGGATCAATTCGGTCTCTGCCTGCAATCTGATGGCCTCCTGGTTGGCTCAAAAGGCTCAGCTCTGGAATGGCGTTTAGCCGTATGTTGAAACCCCGGACTAGAAAATTTTTTTTCTTCCCCTGTGAAGCTTTTTTTCTTCTCAGAAGTCCGCAGTGGTTTCCTTTGTAGCTCCATGCTACCATCTTGGTGGTTGCAAAATTTTCAGCTTCACCACAGATGCTTTCCGAACAGCAACAGTTTGTACTTGACAAGCAGCAGCGCTAACTAGACGAGGTCAAAAAAGAGGATCACTACAGAGTCACTGGCCTTCCACTAAATGGTTATTGCAAAACGACAGTAATATTTAAACGAACACCAACCTGGCCACGATGAAAAGTCATGCATGCAGCAGCAAAAAAAAAAAAAAGAAAAGACATCCGGTTGCACAAGAGTCATATCACGTAGCGTAAACACGTGCGTCCAAAATCCAAACAAAACAAACAGGAAGTACAGACGATCCCATGATGAAAAGTTAAAAAAAAATGTTTTGTACGAATGGTCCAATAGAACCTAACCTGAAAGGCACTGCTTTAACAACTGTAATTCTTTCTTATTAAGAGCAAGAGACGGCTTGCTCACGCATTTCACACCTTCGCCATATATATACAGGGTGTCTTAGCATGCACCAAGATTAAAATATATGCAAATGCCACGTAGCTAGACGAAACCAGGTTAATGTTGTTTGCCGTCGCTTGGAGGTATTCGGATTATTTTCTGCATTACGCCCAATTACATATTTGCTCTGAAGTAATTAATTAATTTAAATTTTACAATTAGATGAAAAGTATCAATGAGAAAATTGTAGAGCAACTTGAAAAACTCCCAATGCGGCTTTCTGTTGCTCAATCCGTGCTACATAAAAGAATTTTTCCGAGAGTCGAAGGAGCCCGCAAATACACGCAAAATTGCAGCACGTGGCTGCTCGAGGCATGTGTGTGTATTGGCGGGCTTATTTCACAATCTGGAAAACACTTTTATGTTGCACGTATTGAGCAACAGAAAGCTGTATCGGGAGCCAGCGTGTCTACAAATTCCCATGCCAGCATCATGCCAAATACCGTCGCACGTGCATGCTGAACTGTTTCTTTCTTTCTTTTTTGTTCTTTTTCGATCTCTATTGCTTTGCCATTGCATGCGTACTCAAATAGAATGTGCATCTGAACCTGGTTATATATTTTTCTTCTTCTTTGTCTCCTGTATGGGGTGTTATGGTGTCATGCCAATAACTCTGATGAAATCAATTTATCGTATTCAAGCTTTCGAAACCTGCTCCATTTTTTTACTCTGTAGCGTGTAACCTTTGCTCTCGGCTATGCAGACTAGTTTCTGCGTTCGCGTTATTAAATTCCTGTCTGAGACGCGCGCTACATTCCCGTCACATCAAGCGAGGAATAACCGAACCGTCACCAAATCGCCAGGCGCTGGAGCCCTCGGGGAAAGGGGAGAGGGAGAGTCTAGACACACGCACAAAACGGGGAGGGCTCCGGGCAGTGGCTTGGCGGTTCCACCTTTGCCTGCCTCGTGGTCACAATTACGCGGAGCGCTCTCCCTGGACTTGACAGGAGTGGAAGGCGACACGGACGAATGGTCAGCGGAGACAAATTGCACCGGTTCTCTCTCTCACTGGCCGCTGACATTCGGCTGCGCCGCGAGGCAGACAAACGTTGTCGTCAACGGGTCTCCCGAAGGGGCCAGATAAATATCCTTCTTCGAGCAGCCTAAAGAGGAGGGGGGGGAGAGGATGAAAAAGAAAGAAGGAACCGCGGAGGAATAATTCAGGTTGGCGCTCTTCTACATCGCTCAGTGCTAGAATTCAACAGACAGCAATATATATTTGCTTGTCTATATAGGTACATTAGGTCAATGCGGGTGACTTTGCGAATGGTGAATACTTTTTTCTTTTTCTTTTTCTCAGCTCCGTCAAACACAGACATTCAGAACGCTCATGTGTTCCTCCGTGATTTACGATTGATACACGGTGCATTATACTGCTTTCTTCAGCCGCCTGTTTATTTTGACGGAACACTTACGCGCAGATAGTAGCTATTGCCTTGCCGCGTTCACTTCATTGCTCCACCTTTGAGGCATGTTGCCGCTAACTGATCGTCATAGTGTTTGCGCGTCCGTTTGCGAGCGTGCTTGCGTGCACGCGCGAGTCTGTGGTTGGCTAACCTGTGTGTGTGTTCTTGTGTGCATGCGTTGGTGTGTGTTCTGTGAGCGCGCGTGCGTGTCCAGCATCATCAAATCAGTCAATCATCGAATAAATCTTCTTTGTTTGTTTTTATTTCAATTTTTCTATTTGTAAGAGCTGACCAGAAGTGAAAATTTCGCGAAGCGAATAAAAAAATATGTACGTTAGATATCTCTGTGTGTAGAACGTTCGTTGCAACTTCGTCGGCTTTCGTAACTTGTACATGAGAAAACAACACAAAAGCAATTTTTTCTTCTTTTTTTACGCAGCTTGCTCTATGGCATAGACGCGTGTTTAAATAAAGGTGTGGAGGCCTTCCGCATGCATAAGTGTCAGTAGGGGAAAAGGTAAATACTCATCGCACATTTAGTAACCGTAATCCTCTGTCTAATAGATGAAAATTGCCATAACTCGAACACATAAATCTAAAGCGCTAACCCAGTGAACGATCATAGCCGCATTGAACGTTATTGCCCATTCTGTCGAGAATAGAAACACGCGCCACGGTGACTAAGCGGCTATTTTGTTGCGCTGCTAAGCACGAGGCCGCCGGTTGGAATGCCGGCCACGGCTGCCGCATTTCGATGGGAGCGAAATGTGAGAACTTGTATCTCCATGCATTGGTGGTACGCTAAAAACTCCCTGGTCTTTAAGCTTAATCCGGAGTCCCCCACTACGGAGTGCGTCATAATAAAATCGTGGTTTCGGCACTTAAGACACCGGAATTCAATTCGAGAACAGAAACTAAATGCATAATTAAGGGTTCGACAAAAGTTCGTCTGGTCAGGCAGGGGAATGAAGAGGATCACGGTCACTGACCAAGTCTGATGTATAATCCGACGTTTCAGAGCCGCGTACGGGTTCCTTGTTCACTGAGTTGGACAGGAAATTGTCGTCACTTATGTAGCCAGCACGTGATGTAACGAACGTGCGTATATGGCAGGCATAGTCCCTGGTGTCCGGTTCATCGTAGCTGGCGTCGATTGAATGATTAGCGATTCTAGCAGCCGCCGGATGACATGTTCGTTTCTTTGGCAACAACAGTGGCATTGCCCCAGTTAACCTTGTGACTATGTTCCTGCGCATGCTCGGCAATGGTGTTCGTCGTGTACTTTTATTTCTTAGGTCACGTTTGTGGTCCTTGAGGCGTCTGGAGAACTTCTCTGTTTCCCCAATATATACTTTGTGGCAATTAGTGCATGGTATCTTATACACTACTCCAGGGAATGACTCAAGAGGTAACCTGCCTTTCACATTCATTAGCTGGTTCCGGAGCTTGCTGGTCGGGATGTGGGCAATGCGCAAGTCGTATTTTGAAAATACGCGCGACAGTGCCTCGCTGATTCCTTGGATGTAAGAGATGGCTGCACGTGCACAGATTGTCGTGTTGTTCTCCGAGCTTGGCTGTAATATCCGCTTCTCGGTCCTGCATATGAAACGACTAGGGTAGCCGTTGCGGGTCAGCTCACGGTGGATCGTCCATAATTACTTTTTCAGCGCATCGTCGCCTGAGCAGACGCGTACGGCACGTGTTATCAAGGACGACACTACGGACGTCTTGTGTCCGACAGGATGACAAGAATTAAACCTGAGGTAACAACCTGTGTGCGTTGGCTTCCTGTATACTGAGAAGGCGAGAGCGCCCCCATTCCGACGAACCAGTGCATCCAAGAAAGGCAACAAGTTGTCCGTGTCATGTTCAACGGTGAATTGTATGTACGCATTTTGGGCTTTCAAGCAGTCCAGGAAGCGTTGGATGTTTTGCTTCTTCAAAATACAGAAGCAGTGATCCACGTAGCAATAAAAAACTTTATGCGCCGAGTTGAATGTGGCCAGCACCTTTCCTTCCAAGGCTTCCATTACTAGATTGGCCGTGGTTACCGATATTGACGCTCCAATCGCCGTGCCATGCGTTTGCTGATGGCAAGGACCATAAACGGGACGTAAGAAATAAAAGTCACACGACGAACGCCATTGCCGAGCATGCGCAGGAACATAGTCACAAGATTAACTGGAGCAATTCCACTGTCGTTGCCAAAGAAAAGAACATGTCATCACGGCGGCTACTAGAATCACTAATCATTCAATCCATGCCAGCTACGATGAACCGGACACCAGGGACTAAGCCTGCCATTTAGGCACATTCCTTACGTCACGTGCTGGCTACATAAGTGACGACGATTTCCTGTCCAAATCAGTGAACAAGAAAACCGGATGCGGTTCCGAAACGTCTGATTATACATCAGACATGGTCAGTGACCGTGATGCCTTTCAGAAACTAAATGCATGCACAGAAATGTATTTTACTTTACGGAAGCCATCACAGCTCCACCAATAGAAGAATAGTTAGCGTGAGCCGATGCAATAAATCAGGCGGGAATGTTAAACGAGGCATCCTTCGTAAGGTTGCTGCATGTTATCGTGTTAAAGTGATGCCTGACAAGCTCCCAGAGTAAGTGTTCCCTGCCTCCCGTAGCGCGGACACATGCAGCAGATAATATTTTGCAATAAGTGATTGCTGGGATAGCTGTCTTCTTCTAACTAGGTCACTTTGTGCGCAGTTACAAAAAGTCAGGAAGTCATTTATTACGTGCCTTTCTGCTACCAACACGCGCTTCAATAATCTTGGTAACCAGGTGTACTATGCGCTCGTGCAGGATATTCGAGGAAATGAAGCGTTAGTTAACAAGCTTGTCCCGATACAAAAGCGTTTGACTAGCATTTAACATCGCCAATGCCAGACACATTAATCTTGAATGTTCGCTAAGGATGGGAAGCAAACTCATTAATATGCTTTATACGTAGCCCAGACGACTTATTTAGGAGGGAATGCTCCCTAACATATAGAATTCGGTCACACGAATATATTCCAGCATCGTTCAGAGTTCGAGGCTGCCATTTATATTACAAGTTTTGCAATAGGTAAAGGTGAATAAAAGCACATCTGCCTAAACTTAACGTGGGTCCCATTGGTATGTGAATACCGGCGTTCAATCGGCGTCGTTTCATCTGAGAGAAAAAAAAATATAGCGGGAGACAGTTCAGTCTGATGACTCCCACAATATTCTACGGACAAGTGTAGAATAATCACATACATCAAACCTATTTCACGCTTTCTTTCACTGATTCTAGTATGTATGAAACGTCTGCGTGCAGCGCCAAAAGACGGGACCGTGACCAGTGCAGACAAACAATTAAGGCGCTAAGGTGTCGTTTGGTTTGGTTTTCTTTTACTGATGATTGGTTTATGGGTAATTTGTTGGTTTGCCTTTATGAATAACACTGAATATTATACTGATAGCCCATGTCTGTCTACTCCCCACATCGTCGTTTTCTTTTCACAAACTTTTAGCTACAGTACAATGCGCCACAGATGAACATGCTTTTACAATTCCTTTGTACCCTTGCTGTCTGTTTCATCAGGACACATAGTCAAGGGCGCAATATCGATGCTTTATCTAGACTTTCGCTTTCCCCTCATTATTTCTATGCTTACTGACGTGCGAAAATAACCATGGAAGTAATAATCACGATGTACGATCGGTCGGCAGTACTTTTTTTTTGCCAGGGCGTCTATTGAAGGTTTAACCTGGCGTTGTTCCGTGCGGCAAGCCCACCACTTGCCTGAGAGTAATGATGATTTGAGCAGGCCGATGACAACTGCAGCGTTCGGCATTAAAGTGAAGCTATCTTTGCAAACCGATAACGACGACGAAGTGTGTCTGATTGACTGGCGCTTTATTCCTATCAAAACGGTGTGTCATCTGACAAACAGACAAGGGGTGTTCCTCAAGGCCCAGGGCTCTCCCCCGTTTTAATTAATATTTTACTAAGTCATATACCAACACACCGTGATGTGGAGATATACGCATGCGCGGATGATGTCGATTTCTTTTCAGTGTCAAACAATATACATAGTCTTTATAAAGCACAACAGTCATACATGAATCATATTGAAATGCATCTTAAAGGAATACAAATGTCGCTAAAGTTAAAAAAAAAGTGCAATCACAGTTTTGCCCTTAACTTTTCCTTTCCGTAAAACACTGCTGTATGATCAGGAAATAATTCCACTGGTACAATGATAAAAATATCTGGGAATGATTTATACAGAAAAGCTTAATTGGCGGACACTCCTAGAATACACCGCATCAAAAGGAGCGCGGGCTGTTGGTTCATTACGAAGAGTCAGCAACAGTCATTTTGGTATGCACAGCTAGGGACACTCTGCTAATTATTTATTGTGTGTGTGCCCGCCTTATATTATACTTTGGTTGCGTATGATTTTCTCAAGGCCCTGCTTTAGATTATGTCATATCGTTCTTTTAGACCGCGAATGATTACTTCTATGTCTCGGCCTTTCAAAACTTGTAACGAATAATAATCTCTGTCATGACACGCATCTGCCGTCTTTTCAAACTCGACTGCAGCACTGACAGCCCAGATATTACTGAATATATATGCATCTCCCCACAGACGCTCCTCCTGTGTGTTCATTTGAGAGCCGACTACCTTCTTTGCGAATCAATGGTCTTGACTGCATCGTTCCCAGGTAATTTTTGCGCAAAAGCTATTAGAACCATTGACAGAAACAATCCGTGGTGTGTTTTTCCCAAACTTACCTACTGCGACAGTAAGCGTTGAATTCGATAATATATTTCCTAACAACGTTAAGCTTCTGCCCATTAATTACCAAAAAGGCAGGGTTTGAAGACCACGTTAAAAACCTCCCTATAACTACCGTCATAGCCACAGATGCTTCTGTCAGTAAAGAGACTGCAGGAATGGGCATTCTTTCGCCATCATTAAACTGGCCTTTCTCTCTACGAGTGCCCGACTTTACACCACTATTTCAGGCAGAGTTATTGGCTATCACTCTAGCGCTACGAAAACTTCCCACATCTATTTATTCACCCGTAGTCATAAGCGACTCCTTATCCCTGTGTTCTGCTCTAACATTGCCAAATTCATCTACCATTCTCCGAGAAGTTTATTCATCTATCCCCCAACATTTACGCCTCATCTATTTGGTAAGGGTACCAGGACACATGGGACTCACTTTAAACGAGTCAGCAGATGCACTAGCAACGGCATCTCTTAAAGGCCCGGTACTGAAGATCCTAAAACTTTCGGAATACATTACGGCTGCGAGATTAAAAAAAATTCTGTTCAATAAGAACATGATAAATCATGTGTATTAAATAACACCGATTTTCAGCACCTTAGATTCCTTTGGGACAGCACACGGTGTTCAACAAGAAAATTTCAATTTTCATTCACGAGATTGCATTGCCGAATACCAATGCTTAATGTTTATTCCCACAGGTCTGGCTTAGCACCTTCCCATCAATCTTTTATTGCAACGAACCTGAAACCATGGAACACTTCTTTATAAAGTGTCGTAGGTTCAATGTGCACAGAAAACGACATTTAGAACGTCCACTTTGCCTACTTGGATTGGTCATTACGCTTCCTGTGATACTGTCTCTTAAGGCGTCGGCACAAGGACACTGCTTAGGAACGTAGGTGATGCCTTATTTTAGTTTGTAAGTGAAACAAAGAGACTGCCATGTTAATTTCATTGTTTTACTTTCCGTAATATCAACACAAAAACACAAACTTTCACTTTTAAAATAATACAGCCTAAAAATTGATAACAACGATTACTATTCAGTTACTGTCATTCTTAAATCACAAAATTCTGTTTAAGTATTCTTCCCTCCTTGCCTACTGCTGCCTGAGTCATGGCCGATCCCCCGTGGTGGATTGAGCCATATCCGTAGGCACCAAACTAAACCAAACCAAGCCTTCCCATCTGCAGATTTTTCGTTTTTTCATCGCTTGTCCGGGGGACATTGGTGCCCCGCCGGCAGTGATGGAAGTGGACACAGGCCCACCTTCTCCTAACTTGGCCTCGCGTTCCGCGGTACCATCGCCGAAGTGTAACAGTGAACTGGGCGATACCGCCAGTGACAGCGCCGGACTCTACTCGCCAGCGGAGAAGACTCGGAGGACGAATTCGTGAGAAGCCACAAGGTGAAGCGGAGAAGCCTCAGGACACATTCGCCGTCAAGTACGTCTACATTACAGAGCACAAGCTGTCCCCGAGCACCCGTCATACTCTTCATTGCAGTGGTTCCCTCGGACAAACTGCGGCAGCTGAATCTCCACCTCCCTTGAAAGATTAGTGCCAAATGAAGTAACCTATATAAGAATTACGACTCGCAAAAACATTCTTGCCGTTAATGCCGTGCATTCAGTCGCTTTTGACACCTTGCATACAATAAACGATTTGAACAGGATCAAAGTGCGCTCCCACATTCCAGTTGAATAATTATACAGCAACAGTCTTCAACTACGACGTAGACGTTGCAAAACCGAATCCTAGTCAAGACAGCCACTCCTGATATTACCATCATGCTATCTTCTCGAATTGACAATTCACGGTGTGAGAAGATAGTCCCTAAGGGCGACAATATAACATCTAATGTCAAGGTGGGCCACTTTCGCCACCCCATAAAACTGTCCATTCCGAAACTTTTGCAGTGTGACAAGTGCCTTCGGTTGGGCCACGTCATAGGTATCTCTAATAACGCGGCAGTGTGCGCGCACTGCGCTGAGTCACACACCACGCAATCCAGCCAAGCAACTGTATTTCAGAAACTTCGAAGGCTCGCATGAAGCCCCATCGAGAACTTGCCCCCAAAACAAGAAGGAGTTAAGTATACTTAAGGAGGTGCTAAGGGAATGCCCTACGCACCGAGAAGCCGCCGATTCTGTGAAAAAAACGACGCTTCCGCGGCCGCCTCCAACGTTCCCCAGAGAACGTGAAGGACCCCCGACAGCGCCAAGCTACTCCAGTGGCGTCCTCATCTCGCATTTTGAGACAGTAGTCATTGCGCGGGACCAGACGCAACGTAATGAATGACAAAGAAGCCCAGAAACGTGCTTATGGCGTTGCCTGACCTGCACTGCCAAATGCACGCCCAGCTTGAGCAGCGTACATCGCCTTCATCGGACGTACCTCTCGCTACGGGCATGCTGCTTGAACAAGATGTGCAGGTGGTAATCTCGCTGAAGTCGCTAATTGCTGCGATTCGTACACCTTTAGAAAATGCACAAGGTTCGACAACTCGATGCGCTTTACAAGTACTGGATGCTTTCGCTACTGTGCTTGCAATCTTGCATTAGAAACATGACTAGCAAGAACGTCTAAATTTTTAACTGGAATGTGGGAGGCCTGAAATCACACATTTTCGATTTTTGGCACTTTGAATACGTAAATTGATTCTCGGTGCTAGTCATCGGTGAACCAACGTGCCAAATGTCCTCAGATTATCAGGATACTTGGCTTTGTTTCCGTCATGTGTGACAAAAGTATCAACGTCCTCGTTTATGCTAGCAAGGAGCCCACCTACTTGGTCCAGGCCGTGCCTACCCATGATGACAACCAGTATGTGTACTTTAGCATAAAGAAGAACAGGCTCTCCTTCACACTAGTGGCAAGCTACATTTCTCTATGGAGTCGTTTAGATTGCAAAATGCTTGAAAATGTTTTCACGACGCCTTTCGGTCTTCGGATCATCACAGGAGATAATAATGCTCATCACCCACTTTGGAGAAGTACAAGAACCAATTTCAGATGCAAGACTATTGCATCTTTTGCTTCGGACTATAACCTCCGCCTTTTGAACGATGGCCGCCAAACATACTCGAATGGACTGTCGTACAGCAGCTGCCTAGATCATACTTTGGCCGTCACGATGCCTTACTTCGAGAATCTACTGGTTTACTGACTTGAAAACACATGGAAGTGACAATATCCCTGATTACATTCTCATCAAAGGTCTCAGTAGTATGCCTACCCCTATGGCCTCTCGAACAATTGATTGGCCCAGATGTCAAGTCTCTGTGAATGCCAAATGCAAAGGCGGCCTTGCACGTAGCATAGAGCTTGTGATTGCGAATACTATGCATGCTGCAACGCGCTGCCTCTCATCGTAAGCTACTCGCACGAACTTCTATACTGAGGTAGAAAGGCTTTGTGAAGTCCGTCGGCGCGCCGGGAGGAGATACAGATGCACGAAGTCGATGGTAGACCTTAGGGAGGCCATACGCGCGCAGAAGAAAATTCGTCGCATGGTCAAATTAGACAACGTCTGATGTGAATCATTCTGCAACTCGATGGATCCCCGCAAAGCTCTCTCGCGTTTGGCGAACCCTTCAGTGTCTGCTCTCCTTCTCAGCAACGCCACCCTTCTAAGGCACTAGCTCTCCACCAAGGCTGCAGAGAAGTAGATGTTGGAGAAGAGTTTTGTGACACAATTTCAGGTGAGAGAGTGCTACTGAAGGATCTCGAATTCATGCAAGATTCGGCAATGAACGAACATTTCGCCATGGAAGAACTGGAGGCTGCTCTAGCCATTTGCAAGCGTATCTCTTCGCCCGGACCCGACAATATAACGTACGTTGCTCTACGCCACCTTGACCATGAAGCAAGAGGGATCCTGCTGTGTCATTTTAACGTTGTTTCATGGAGTGACGGTTCCCTTTGACTGGAAGCGTAACCGTCTTGTCCCAATTCTAAAGCAATAAAAGTCTCCCTTTCAATTAACATCACATTGGGCTATTGCTCCCGCAAGATGTGTTGGCAAGTTGACGGAAGGAATGATGCTCACGCGCCTCGAGTGGTTTCTTGAACATTATAAAGTTTATGCAGACGCGATGACAGGCTTTCGACGTGATCATTCGTCGACTGACAACATCATTGATCTTCTGTCCTCGACTCAACAATGGAAACTACCCATATGCCTCTCCGTAAGGCTATTTTTAGACGTGAGGGGCGCTTATGGTAATGTTTCGCATGAAGCCATTCTTGACACGCTCGTGGCTGCTGAAATCGGAGGCCGCACTTTTTGGTTGATTCAGAGCTACCTGACCCGAAAGAGTTTCTGTGTATTCACTGAGGATGGTCAAACTACCGAAAACTACATCAAGAGCGGAGTTCTACAAGGTGGCGTTCTGAGCCCAGTTTTCTTCAACCTAGCCTCACGCGAGCGCAAGCCTCGATCCTGCGTCGAATCCAAACTAAATCGTTCCCCAGCCCACACTGGCTAGCCATAATTACCAACGGGCAATGGAGCCCAATATGTCAAAACTGCACAAATCAAACATTGGCTAGCCAAAATCACATTCTTTGGGGGTGCGAGGGCTTACCCCCTCCCAGGTCGCTCCTGCCAGCTCCCTCACAACAGACGTGGGAAGAGCTGCTCAAAACGCCGGATGAAAAAGTACAAAAAGCCCTCGTTGCCTGGGCCGAAAGGGTCGCTCCTCGTGAGGGGCCATTCTAGGACTCGGGCCTGCCAGATCATAACTGAGCAGAGTCTCAATAAAGTTGTTACCACCACCTAGCTTTGACTGGACTGGCGGAGTCCCTGCCACAATCGGTCATTGCGTCAAGTTACGCAGATAACATTTGCATCTGGGCTTCAGGAGTAACTCACCTAAAGGCTGTGAGGCTGACGTCTGCTTGTCTTCAGAGAGAAGGCCTTGACATCTCAACAGCAAAATGCGCATTAGTAGCCTTCACGTGCAACTTGATTACTGGATACCCGCTGTCTATTAAAGGTCAGCCTATCTCGTACAAGAGAACCCGTCAATTTTTATGGGTCATTGTCGACAGCGACCTCTCCTAGAGCACCCCTATATACTACGTAAGGAAGAGACTCCTTTTGATCAGTCACCTTTTCGAAGCCATCGCTGGGAAAGCATGGGGACCACCGGTGTTGTTCTATGCTTCAACTGTACAATGCGATCTTCGCGGGTTTCTTGCATCACAGTACCCCGGTGCTGTCAAGAACCCGGTGGAAAAATCTCAGAATGCTTGAGAGCATGCAATCTCAAGCGCTTAGAAGCTGTCTGGGTCTACCACGGTGCGTTTCAAAAGTCGCCAGAATTGCCATCGCCAGGGAACATCCCACATCCATCAGTACGTATATCGCCACAGAGAGGCTTTGAAAACATTTTTATCACCTTTCCCGATTCCAGTCCCAACGCCTTGCTTCTCTATTGGACAGTAGAGCACAGCCAACCTTTTCGGGCATTGTAGCATCGTACCAATCCTCTCTTCCCTCTGATTGCACGCCTGCTGCAAGATCATCATGTCCTTTGTGGTGTCTTTGGCAGCCACAAGTGCGGATTCCCATTCCAGAAGTTGGAAAGAAGTCCGACTTGCCAACTTGTGGCCTAAATCAAGCCGTGCTACATCCAGTGCATGGTTCATACTCCAATCGAGTTCACATTTATACAGATGGCTCTTCCACTCTAACCAGCTCTACTGGTGCGGTAGTCATTCCGTACATGTCAATCAAGCAAAAAGTTCAAGATAAGCCACGTCACAACATCGACAGGCTTCAAACTTTCCGACGTCCGTAGCGGAGTGCTATACGTACAGCAACAGTCACCAAGTCAGTAGGTTATATTCTGTGACTCAGAGGCAGCCATGCAATCACTCTTATCAGCTCTGCGCCGCAGCCCATATGAAAAACTGGTAGCAGAGATACGGCTACGCTACCACCAAGCGGTGGACAGAGGCCACGACATTGTATTTCAGTGGCTACCTGGGCAGTGCAATAATACCGGCAATGAAACAGCCGACTAAGCTGCCCGTGAGGCATATGGTGAATGTGAAAACACCTCGATACCATTGTCAAGATCGATGCAGCGCGGAACTTTAGCGGTCTTGCCGGTATTACTCTAAGGAAATGGAACACACCGGAGTTTACCAACCAGCCATGGACCCATATATGTCATGGACCCACATATGATATTACAACTTATAGCTGGTTTTAACTGACGGGAAGAAACGTTACGGTGCCGCGTGCGAGTAGAAGTTTTTTTTTTCGCAAACGCTTACTGATTCCTAATTGGAATGATGGAGGAAGGAAGAAAGAGGTGGAGAAGGAAAGGCAGGGAGGTTAACCAGTTTAGCTTAACCGGTTTGCTACCCTACACACGGGAGCGGGATGGGGGGCATGAAAGATGGGGAGAAGAGATAGAGAGAGCACATAACACGGCAAACACCATCGTTAGTTACAGTCTGTCACTCTTGCGCGGTACGTGACATCACTATCACAGCCGCTTGTCCAAGCCCGTCTCTTCATAAACCGAAGTAGTCCCTTCGTCGCCTTCAGCTGCGATGTCTTCTGTCGGCGATATGGACAGTTTCAATTGCACCACATGCGGTGTCGAAGAAACGACCAAACATCTCCTACGTGTCTGCCGCACATACTAACACAGTGGAGTGCCCTTCGAGCAGTGTTGGGGCACTTAGACGACAGGCCCTTAACAGAGGATATCGTGGGCCCGGGACCTCGTGTCTCTATTATGTGCAGGGCCACAAAGACACTCTTGCGTTTCTTGAAATGCACCAGCCTGTATGACCGCCTGTGACTGACTCGGCGGTGAACGCGTGTATGTGTAACAGTGCAAACTATGAGCTTCTTTTTTTTTTCCTTTTCGTCTTTCAATCACCTTTACCCTTCCTCGGCGCACGATGGCCTGCCGGGCCCAGCCTGGTTAACCTTCCTGCCCTTACCATATGACTCCTCTTTCTGTCTTTTTCTCTTTGCAAACCCCTCTCATACTTTTCTGACAGTGGCTGTTGGGTGCTCCTGCTGCCTTGTTGAGTAGTTCGCACTTAAAATAAAATTGAATTGCAGACCCTATGGTAGGACCGAACATCAGTCCCTCAGCACAGCAGCCCGACTGTCTAACCATTAGGTCAGATTCGTTTCATTCATTACCTAGTTTGACAAATATAGAATACAACAGAACACATTTAAATTCTACCTGCAAACCTTGAATCTGATTACAGAATAACATTTCTTGAGCGAGTAGAAACCATCAAGAATTCCCAGCCATTCAGGTAAATCTGGAAGTGCTTGATAATTTTCTGGTACGTAGTTGGCACTTTCGACAAAGTTTTAACATCGGCGTTCGTGGTCTTCCATATGCAAGGAAGACCCAGGAGCATTATCACATTATAAGGCACATTGACATAATTTGGTACTGCAACTACGTGATTCTGTGAGGTGTTATTTGTGGCTTCTTTTCTACAATTTAGAATCAGGCGCTTTGCAAAAAAATGCAGTTTATGGTGCATGATAGAACACGGCCTTTTTGTTCTAACCATGTCTCGAAACAAACGCATATCCACACTTGAGTCTTTACCACGCCATACACTATACTCTGCATTCCTCTAAATTCCCCCATTGCCATCAATGCGCAGCGCTTTACCATGTGGTATAGTCTTCCGCAAGCGCACCAGAGCTCACACCCATAGCACACCCCAGCGCACGGAAATAGGAGGCAGTGCTGTCCAGCTCCGACTCGACGAAACAGCTGAAACTGCTCAACCGAGCGAAAAGGGAAGCTAAAGCAGCTGGACTCCTGTACTGAGAGTACTACTCAATGCAGAGCGGAGGAGCTACCCACGCTCTTGTGCTCTTTTTTCTGTTTCTGTAAAGTTTATTCTCTCTCTCTTTACTGGAAGAGTACCGGTGTGCAGCTTGAAGAAAAAAAACTGTTAATGCTTGGTTTTAGCAGCATTTCTTAACTTGTTTTAGAACAACCTGTCCCGCGCGTTTGCACCTATACATTTATTGCCAAAACGCTAACTAGCTCTCTGAGATGATCGCCGCATGCGTCTCAATGCGCAATACAGCTGCGTGTGAGCACATGCTCGTGCGCCACTTTCCATTACACCATAAACGCAGTAGTTGAATGGGCAAATTTATAGTATTGTTTTAGCTGTTTCACCAAAGCTTCGCCTCACATAGATACCAAGACGTGCATGTTGCTGCCTTCCAAAGAATAAATTAACTCTGGGGCTTTACGTGCCAAAACCAGGATTTGATTATGAGGCACGCCGAAGTGGGGCGCTCCGGAATAATTTTGACTACCCGAGGATCTTTAACGTGCCCCGGGACACGGGCATATTTGCACTCTGCCCCTATAGAAATGCAGCGGCCGCAGCCGGGATTTGATCCCGCGACCTCGTGCTAAGCAGCGCCGCACCATAGCCGCTAAGCCGTCGCGGGAAGTTGTCGTCCGAAGAAGCATGCGTATGCAAGGTCGCATGTTTGACGCTGCTAGTTTAACCGTTCATTATAGCCTCACTAAGCAGCGTGCTGTGACCTTTACGCCCAGTGAAAGCAATGATGGCTCGACCAGAACCTGCTGCGGTGGCTTACTGTATATGAAGCGGAGGGGCTAAGCACGATCTTACAGTTTCGATTACGGGCGGTGGTGGGCGATTGCAGACACTGTAGTGTATCAAGATTTTGGAGCTTGTTACGCAAGCTCACGTAGTCAGACCTTGTCCGAATAGCGCTTAAATCACACCTCTTATAGCTTGTGTTGGTCTGAGTCACCAAGGCCGGATAATCAAGCATGCATAGTTTGTGGCGTGTTACGTGTGACGCGACGGCAGTCGTGGAAAAGAATAAATATCACCGCCCAAAAGCACGCCGTACAGATGGTTAACCAGCGAAGCTTAAACATGCGGCTCCGGTGTTTATCACTGGGTTAATCCGGACAGTTCATGAAACGACGGCTTGGTAGGCTGCCGAATCCTCGGTATGCAGTTGTTGCTTGCGCTCGACTGCACGGTCCTCTTCTTGTGCCCGGGTTGCAGCATCGGCATGACGTAGAGGAGCTCGTGCCCGGTTTTGCTCACGGCGTTTGTGATCGAAAGCTACCTGCTCCTGTGGAGTGCGTATGACGAGTGGCCTACCCATTCCGGAGCCGGAGAGAAACTGCTGCGCGCGCGCTCGGCTGCGACGGAGAGCAACGACCTCACTACTGGCGCAGTGAATTACGCGCCTCTCTCTCTTTCTTTCGCGCATGCGCATGAGCATACTACAGCTTCGCTGTAATATGGCCAGAAGTATAGGTTTACAGTCAGCGATAAACATTTCTAGAAAACGAATACAGCAAGAAGATGAATTCCTTCGTGGCCTTCATGCACCGCGAAATAAGTAAATATAACTTGAAGCTTCATGCGTGGCGGCCGATGTACACCAGGCTGTTTCTGGCTCTGGATTTTGGCCACGACAAAACTTTCTCTTCTTTTTTTTTTTCTTCACTGAACCCGCTGCGTCAACTTTGTGCTTAATTATACCGTTATAGGTTGTAACATTTCGTTTCACGTAAGAGCAAGGAGCTACCTACTCTCTCCCTCCCTTTATGGAATAGGGTCCGAAAACCAATATGTCAAACAAGAGAATTGGTGCTCCGGAGCGCCAGCATGGTGATAATCGTAAAGCCCGAGTGACAAAGCATTAATATCCGACAATAACGATATAAAATCGTCGTCGAAACTTAAACGCCGAGCCGCGCTTAAGTGGCAAGGTGATTTCGGCGTAGTGGAAAAGTTTACTTCTTGCGAACGGGGAAGCCACGTTTACATCCTCTCGTCAGACAACGTGATACTTTGTCCAACGCTGTTTTTTGATCGGAATACGGGAAAACAAATTAAAGGAAAGCAACGTGGAAGCTCGAGAAGAGCAGAAGGGTCGATTAAAAAAGACAGAAAAAGAAAGAAAGCGCGCCACAACGTTCGCAATAATGCAGCCGCCTTTCGGTCCGTCACGATCTCAAACTTTTCGTTCTCCCAGTTGCCTTTCACTCGCGTCTGTTTAAAGATCGCGGAAATCTCTCTCTCTCTCTCTCTCTCTCTCTCTCTCTCTCTATATATATATATATATATATATATATATATATATATATATATATATATATATTCGCCTTCTCTCTGCGTCTTTCACTGCCCTCGTTTCAGCACGACGACGATTTTTGTGTACTCATCGTTTCGCGACAAAGCAAAGTAAAAAGTAATGAAATAGCGGATGGTCGGCGAAAAAAGGAAAGAGGTGCACTACGTTTGCTGAAACGCGGGAAGCATAAAGGTTGAAAACTAAAGAATAAAAGAAAACAAAAAGATAAAAACAAGCGACGCCTTTTATGCCGTGGACGGGGCAGTGCGCTGGGCCCACATTCGACGAACCGGTCGCAGAGTTGAGTTTAGGGGTGAAGAGCTCGGGAAAAAAGAAAATAAACTCCAAGAAAAAGAGCCGATCTGGCGATCTCGCAACGCCGTTGCTGGCTACGGCAGAACGTGCCTCACAGATGGATAGCGCGGGGCTCCTCCGTGGGCGCCTTTCAGTCAACCTACTAAATGCCGGACAAGAGATGAAAACTAAATTTTTTTTTCAACCCGCTTTCTCCGTTAAGAATTCAAAAAAAGAGGGGGCGAGATGTGATCAAAAAGAAACAGAAAAGAAGTCTCAAGCAAAGAGAGACAAAAGTTTTCGCGCCTGCCTGACACGAAAATGTGTCAGAGCAGCAGACGCGCGCCTGATTCTCGTCGATCTTTTAAAAGAGTGCGAAGGGTTCGAACGACGGGCGTATAGCAGAGCTCGTGAGAGGGAGGGACGACGGTCGCGTTGCCAGGCCGTAGAATGTACGGGCGTATAGAGCGGATAAGCGCGTCGCCTCATCGACTTCAGTCAGGGAGGCTCCGAGTTTGACACGAGCGATGTCCTCGCTTTCATCGGAGCCCGCGCAGCTCCTCTACGTAGCCCGTACTCTTCGCTCCCGTTTTCCCCCAGCCCCCCACCCCCACCGTTTGTGCTTCTCGCCGCTACCCTCCCACGCTCTAGAGCCCTTTCTTCTAGCTCTCCCGGAAGCGGTCTCCTGATAGACTGCTTAGGGGACCTATGCAATTTATTTGGTTCGCTCACGAGGAGCGTCCGTTAGTTTGTCTGTCGCGACGGCAGTTATATATCTGCGTTTAGGCTTCGATAAGGCACTGCGCTCTACCGAACACCTCTTTACATTATGTCTTTTTTTTTCATTATTATTTTTTTCTGCTTCTCAGGATCCGGGAGGTGGGGCTCCCGTTCGCGTGTCAGCGAGGCGGCAGCGTAGTTTTGACGCTGGCGCGTGTCTCACTCTCTGCCTAACGTAATCCGGTTTCTCAAGTTCAATCCAGTGTACACACACGCACTCCGCAGGCTGGCAGCGCAAGCGCTGTTCGCTGCTGAATGTCGCGGAAATCCGGAGAGACGAGAGAGGCTGAGTGCCTGTCCTGCCCGCTTTACGCCGCCGCCCGCTTGCGCTATCCGCGTGCAGTCGCGCATCTTCCAACCCACTCCTCGCCCGCTTGTTTCGTCGTCAACGACGCAGTGCGAGTGTGCCGTTGTCGTCGATGGCTGCGCACTATCGGCGACAGCCGCGTAAACAAAGATTAGCCGATAACACAAAATCCCGTCCCTCGAGAGGCAGATATGAGCGAGTATACGCCTCCAAATCTGCGGATTCCGCGCGGATTTCGATAACGTTCGCGAAAAAAAAAAAAAAAATGGAACATGCGACTGAACAAAGTAAGCCGCGCGCAATATGCTTTCTCTTTTTTTTTTATGAAACATTGCCTTCCTCGTTGCTTTTGTGGACGCAGTAAGCAGAAAACCTACGAAGAGCTCCATTCTTTTTTTCCTACTGCGCCGTGCTTCCATCATCAGATATTTCTGGAGAATCGCAAGCATTTACTGGAAGGATTCAAGATCGAAGCGTCTCACTCTTTCGGCAAGCTTACGGGGACTGCTGCATCCCTTCGCAACTTTCCTCGTGCCCAGTGTCTTTCCGCCATAAATTTTGGCACGTACAAAATATGACATATCAGTCAGAGCGTGCATTCTATGCTCACTCGTCTGTGACTTTAGCGCTCCCTCCAGTGAAGGCATATATCAGTCACCTTTCAAGTTCGTCATTTCTGTAATTCCTGTAACATCCATGCTGACCGGAGCCACCATCTAAGCGCGTGTCCGTTGGCCGTTGTCACCAAAGCCTTTTTTTTTTATCTGAGTGTATGCGCGCCGCAAATTGTGTAGTGCTTTCTCGAAACCACGCGGAAATCAGCGATTATTCTGGAACTTTCGACGAGTCATGTATAAAACCGACGCGCTTGACCCGCATATCAGATTTTCGACTATCGCCGACGATGCTACTGCTACATGTCTCTCTCAAAGTCTTTGCCTCAATACGTCGCCAAATGAAAACACGTATACAGCGGTGCTCAAATTTTGCATTAGGGGTAATCGTAATCGGCGGTGAGTCTTTCTCCACGGTAAGCCACAAAGCCGCATTCGTGCGGCGCACGTTGCTCCCAAATATTGCGTCCCAGCAACCCCTCCGCCAGAGAGAGACTCATGCGTTTAGTTAAGTGCACTACCATTGAGACATGGTGCAGCGAGAAATACTCAACTTAGACCACTGCGCCGGAAAGCGCCGATTCGTTAAGTGGAATCCACAGCCTAGCAGCTACAGAGCATGGTGTTCTAACGTAAACCATCACTGTTTGCTTCGCAACTGAGCAAGTAAGCGCTGATACTTGTGCGTTTCGCTGCAGGAACCATCACTCCATGCACACAGATCGTCCCTTAAAGGTGTGTGCCTCTAGACTTAAGGTTTTCAGCATGCATGTTCTCCGCACCCCATGCACGACCGGAACAAACTGCCGCACAATGTTGTTGTGGCACCTTTCTCTTATTTTCCGGTCGCGTTAGTGAACTTCCTCCTACAATATAGGACCGATCTTAGAATTGTGTCGGTAGTGCTTGATTGTTTGACGTTGTCTGTATTTTGTTTTTTAGTTTTCTTTGTTTTCGCTAAGCAGAATAGCGAAATGTTTTGTCTTTGTCTGCATTGCTTTATATTTCTGTAGAAATGCATGACATTGCAGTTGCTCCCTTACAATGATGCTTTAAGGACGCTGTAAGTATTTTAATAAGTAAAATAAATTAAAAACATAGTGCACTCAACAGGGGTGCGACCGATCTCGAAATGATTCCATAAATCATGCACTCATATCATTTTTTCACCCATGAGCTAAACATGCAGTGTTTCAGAGAAGATTGTAAAACAGGCCTGTTGTCACATGATGTCGAATGCGCTGAAGTTTGTCTTGTGTTTATGAGGCGGATGATGAAGATGCAGCACCTGAATAGGCCAAGGAACGTACAGATTTCATTCACCTTTTTAAATGTTATTAGTGGCGTAATTCAACGTCTGACAGCCTGCGAAGGATGGCTATCGGCCGAATGTCCTGGGACATTTGAGGAATAAAACACTAAGGTCACCGTACCCTGAACTTTAGAACCAATACTATCAAGTTACTCGGCTGATAAATTAAAAATCACTATTCATTGAACAAAAAGCCTGTTGGCAGAATCGAGACCATATTCCTTGGCCTATTCGTGATGTTCCTTAAGAGTGAGGCCCCCTTCCTTAAGATGTTAGGGATCGCATAATAAAACTAAATAAATATAATAAAGCAGAACTGAAATTGGGGAGGTAGCTGCTTTCTTCTATTTTTTTTCATTCCTTCAGGTTAGGCATTGCATATGTCGAAAATCAACAAAAATGTACGCATTGCATTTTGGTGAACATAGTTTAATTAGCCACTTCTGTAAAGTTTCGCTTTACATCAGTTCCAAAATGTGCCTTGAATCTGCATATATCTTTTCTCTTCTGAGTCATGAAGATCGGGGGAAAATGTAAATTTATCGAACAATGCCACTTGAGTTAAAGTCAATATTGCGAAGCTGGAGCTATACGTGTGTGCCGCTCATAGAAAACGAATATTCGTGTCTTGCTTCGTTTCACTCAATTCGTGTGGCCCTCCGAAGGCACGTAGCTCGCAGAATCTCCTTATGTCGCTGTGTGAGCACACTTACTACTCGCAGAGCACGAGATTTGAACGTGAATCCACTCGGTGATCTCATCTCTTCCTTTCTATGATGGATATGAAGTGCCACGAACATGTCTTGCACCAAGGCAAAATATATAAAAAACATACATAACAAAAATTCAGAGCCCTTCCACCATGTGAAGATGGAAAGCCAGCGAAGCTGTTTAGCTCACGACACAGAGGTGACCTAGAGTACTGAACAAAGGTACGAAGACATTTATTGTCCTAATCCGTGGTCATCCTGGTGATATACGTAAGCATACACATTCGGGTATCGCCTCTGTTAAATGTGTCCGTCACGTAAGACAATGAATGACTCACACCTCCTTAAGTAATGGCTCATACCCTGTTGCAGTTTTTCTTGTAGTGCAACAAGCACAAGGATGTCCAAGAGAAAACAGACACTCACAGGCGCTAATTTCCAACACCAATTTATTTCCGAGACGGGCGCCACTTTGTACCCTCACTTTCTCTCGTTTTTTTAGGCACATGTCTACTGACGAGGTAACAGAACAAAGGATAGTACAACTCACTTGCAGACAAGGCAAAAACTACTATGTTTAGCGCATGCGCAGGAATTCCAACTCCTTCATCGATAGTGAGATGGATGATTGGCTAACACAAGCATTGCCAAACTATTCAATGCGAGCACTTTCAATGATGAGACGAGTTAATTCGCATTGCTTCTCTCGATAATAACTGTATCTTCAAATCGCGGAAGTTTCGCGAATCGGCTTGATATTTATGAAGCCGCTTCGTCTCTAGATGTATGTTGCTCCAAATTGTCTTCGCCTTGAAAGGTACGTGCATTGGGGCTGGCACTTGCATTCTGAGTTCATCTTGGCAGTAAGCAATTTGGCTTCGTTTCACCCGAAGAATTGATTTTTGCGATCTTTTCTCGGTTCATGTTGCTGATACAGAAGTTTGTGTCCATGCTGCTTAGAATTCGAGGTGGTTGAGCCCTGGATAATGTCGCAGCGGACGTGGCTTGAGCATGTTCTTCCAAAGAAAGGTCGTCTGTCTGCGATGTCATGGCGTCGTGGTTAACCGTGTAAAACATGCACTGCGGCCAAATATTCATAGAAAAGTCGTGTGACTTGAAAGTGCGTAGTGGCCCACGCATTCGAGACGAGCGATGAAATGCAACAGAAGCTTCAACGACGACCCCAACACTGCAGAGTGCAGAAGGCATGCATGTTCTTGAAATATGTGCGGCTGTCAAACCTGGTTCAATTTTGGATTTCTAATTACCGAATACACGTGCACATCGATTAGTGCGTAGTGTCCTTGCTTTTATTGGGGATGGGAGATGCATGCTAGGCATGTCATTACGCGTCTTCTTTCCCGGAGAATCATGACAAGGAAAACTCGCTGACGATCTTTTCGTATGAACCCGCTCATCAGTGCAACGTTATAATTGTGTGTGAGTGCGAACATCTGCTATTGGTGAATAATGCAGGTGTCTTCGGCATATAATTTGAAGCGACTGACCATTTCATTTTTTTTTCTATAATTAATTGTTAGCAAATATATGCGTTAGGTCGAAGCGAAATGTCTCACCAGTCACGTATCCATTGAAGTTTGCGATAATCTCCCGTTCCGACCAGACTGCAGCAGTTGCGTGAAGCTCGAAAAGGTGGAACCATTCTGCCTAGGCCCATCATCTGCAGATCCGGTATACTCGGGGGCATTCGAGGCTTCGGGTGATGAAGTCATAATGCTGGTCTTTGTCGGTGGCGAAGCTGTGCGCTTGGGTTTCACGGCGTGGCCTGGAGGAAATTAATGTGGATGTGTGACTGATGAGATGGATGCCGGGTCTTTATCCTGCCGACTTCTGTGACGTGAGCAGAAGCTTTCATACGTAAACAACATGGCCGCCCGAACACTAGCTTTATTCTTCGTCTTCCTTGCCTTCCATTCTTTATACCGTTATATATATATAATTAACATTATAATAAAATTCGGCGCACGAGATTGATTGATTTCACGAGACACAATAGAAGGAATTGCTTGCACGAATGTGGAGTAATCTTCAGATTTGTCGTCTTGCATTGCAAAAGAAGGACAGCTAACTTGGACAGTCACTGCCAATGGAATATAGCCGATGCAAGAATGGAAACTTGGTCGCGGTGGTCATGACACATGCGCCCAGAGCTGTGCGCGTACGCCATTCTTTATTTTGTATCTCATCACTGTGTGCGCTGTAAGCATAAGCTGCTGAGGCAAGGAACCTGATTTGGCTGGATATCAAGGGTTCCTATCGCCGCCACATTACATACCGGACTGCGATATAGCACCAGCGGTTAGCTGAAGCCACCAGCCAAACGTAACTTATTATCGATCGAGCTTTGATATCAGCTACATTTATAGCATCTAATATCGCATCCTACACTAAACAAATCTATGACCAAGTTAAAATCTTTCAATAGAAAGATGCATTACAAACCCTCCTTATTCAATTACACCTCATCCTTTCAATGGTATGCTTCAATCAAGAAAGTCTGCAATTATCTCGCTCAATACATGTTTTTTCATCATCCTCGTCCTGATTATGGTCGTGATTCTCGTAGGAAACGCCGCGTGTACGGTCTTCTTCGCTCCGGCTGCTGTGTTTGGTTGAGCATTACATGTTTCCTAACGCACACGTTTGCATCGTCAGCCCTTGCATGACAAATAGCTCTTTTTTTATGCATTACCTTCTAGCATGCAAGATTACAAACAGAGCCGCTACTAAATGTTTCGAAACTCCTACGGCGTCATACGACTCCGTTCCACTATGTGTTTACACCTCGAACTCAAATCTAAAGCGGTGTTACACTGAGAACCGTTAAGGTCGTCGGGTGAACTCGAAGTTCGAGGGCCGTACATCCGACTCGGAAACTATACCGTTGTCGTTTTTTATCGCACGATCCTTCTACTCCAGCTCTTATCCCCAAACAGAATGTATTGTGGCTGTTTCGGCGCTTCGTTTTCAACACGCACTGCGCACGGCGGAAACGTGGCGTGAGGAGCGTACCGCAAATATTTACCAGTCAAGGAAGACACGTACGCCGTATGCTGCGTCGTTGAATTCTCCACAAAGGCGTTGATATACGTGAAACCAAGAAGTAGCTAGCGAAAAGGGGAAAAAAAGGAACAGAAGTATTCTCGAGAAAGCCGCCGCGTGTCGGGACGAAAAACATTATTTGCTCGTCCTTTCAGGCTGACTCTCTTCCTTTACCGCAACGTAATAGGACCGAAAACAGAGTTATGGCCAGTACTATGGGAGAAGGACTACGCCGGGACGAGAACTTGCCCGGCAGCGCCGAGAAAAGTCTCTCGTGTACCAGCCAAGAAGAGACCTGAGCTTGAGAAGCAGATGAAAGAAAGACAAAAAGAAAACGCAAGAAAATAAGTGGTACCACCGGTGCACCAAGGAAGAGAAGCGAAGAAAAAGAGAACGTGTGATGCATTATTCACCATAAACGCTTTGTTTCGCTCCCCGGTTTTATCGGACTGCCGGGTGTCCCTTACACGCACTCTACATAGGCGCTGCGGCGTCCCCAGGGAGAAGCTGAGAAAGGTTGAAAAGGGCGAGAAAAGAAGAGGGCGAGGGAGCTGGGCTGCGCCAAGACGGGGGGGGGGGGGGGGGGGGGGGGGGGGGCATTTATTCACTTGTTTGGCTCGTCCCGTTTTCCTCCCGAGCGCACGAGACCGAGAGATCGATGGGAATGCGCCTGTATATCGACGAGGCAAACAGATAAAAAAAAAAAAACATAAAAAATAGGCTGTCAAGAACAACGCGACTTCGAGAAAGAAGTAGAGAGAAAGAAAGGCGATACCGAAAATAAATGTTTGCCACGGATTCCAATTTATCTGAGTCGAATATTGTAATGACACGGAAATAAGAGAAAGCGACAATAGGATGGAAGTGTTAGCCGGAAACCACCCGTAGGCCGCTAGCGATGGCGCGATCGCAGGCTCTGTGGACTAGAAAGAAAACCGAGACCGAGAGTGGGCTTACTGGCAGCACGTACTGTGGTTAACTGTCTTATACGGACAGTTAAAAGCACACAGGATAACGTTGCAGCTGCTCAGCTAGAAAGGCATTCCCATATATACAGAGCGAAAATCAGGCGACAAAGAGATCAACTATATAGTTGCTACTAAAAAGAACTGTCTATAAGGTGTTAGCACAAGAAAAAAACATGGTTTCCGGTGATCTTCGCCGTGAAGTAACTAATATTGCTTAAGGAACGATGAAGTTCAACGGTTTGTTGTGACTACCTGATATCGTTTACAAATTTCAGCACATAAGACTTTTGTTTGTTGCGCACGGGTAAAACGTGACTTCTGCAGCCGGGTGTCGCACCCACGACATGTCTATGTAGTACGAAGGCAATGCCGCTGCGCACTGTCACTCCGGTTGCTGCTTCGGTTAGGTGGTCGTAAGATGGTAGCTATCGGGGGGAGGGGGGGGGGGGGGAACGAGGAATTATGCTGCTTACAGCTGAAATGTTGGAACCATAACATGTTTTAAACTTAGCAGTGATAACAAAAATCTTCTGAAGCTTTAAAAACAGGATATGACAATGAGGCACGCCATAGTGGCGGACCCTGGATTAAGTTTGTCCAACTGGGATTCTTTACAGCATCCACCCAATTCAGAGTACGCTGGAACTTTGCTTTTCGCCCACATCGAAATGCAGCTGCCACGGCCGGTATTCGACGCCACGCCACCTGGGTTACCAGCGCAACGCCAAAGCCAATACGTCACCACGGCTGATTGTGAAAACTGAATCTTCGGAATAGAAAGTTAATTATGAATCCGTGGTTTTCGGGACACTGAAAACTATAAACCATAATTAAACATTTATTTAGCTTCAGGTGACGAAAACATCGTCGAAATTAAATTGTTATAAAGAAGATCAGTTCAGTCTTCCAAAAAAGGGAAAGGGAGCAGTAACTGTTGTTGGCAGCTTTCTTTCACAAATGAAACATATACTTAACCGCATGTGTGCGTCTCTTTCCTCAGTGTAAATTTACAGAAAGGAAAGAAGAAAAAAAAAAAAACCAGGGAGGCAGATAAACGATGTAAAGGCGTACATTATTATCAAAGAAATTAAAAACAAGAAAGGCTAGAACAAAATACTATTTGACTCATAACTCACGCTCGCAGCAGCCAACCTTTTCCACCTACTATTAAAGGTACGCGTTCGAGCTACCGTAAACTCCTTAGCTTTACCACAACTAAAATGTTAATGCGGACATACTACAATATCAACTTACATTCGCATCTCATGCGCTAGGCGCCAAAACAAAAGGTCCAGAAGCAAAAAAGAAAAAGAAACGCGGTAATTTTACGACGGGGCGAGGTAAAGAAAAGAAAGCCATCTAGAAGGATTTAAGTCGAAGAAGACGAGTTAACATCAGACGGAATCGTACATGAGCCGAAGAACGCGAAATACAAAAGGCAGAGCACTTTGTAAATAAGCGTCGTTCCCGCCACGCTCCGCTAACGGGAGACGAAGTGGCCGACGCGAATTGCGGTGATCATCGCATATGGGGGCCGCTCTAAGGCCCGGTTCATCAGGATGCGATCGTGCCTCGGAGGGCCGATGAGAAAACGCCGGTTGGAGCGCGCCGTCGGAAAAAAAGGCCGTGGTTGCGAAGCGGCCGCTCGTTAGCGGTGGCGGCGACGGCGGCGCATTTCGTGGCGCCGACCTCGCGCGCGCGGCGTAGCCTCCGAAAACGCGTGCGATGCGTGCCAGAAATTCGCCGAGCGGTGAATTTGCCGACCGGTGGACTCCGCGCGGGGACATACAACCTCTGCGAAAGTGATTGGCACGCAGCGGCTCGTCACCGTGTAGTACGGAAGAAAGCGAGCTCGTGTATTTGATTTTGGTACACTCGTTGCGGCCATTTTGGCGCCCTGCCTGCTTTACAAGTAAAACTTTTGCTTGGGCTAGTTGGTTCATGCCTGAATGAGTATAAAGAGCAAGGCGCAATAGATCAGGACAGAAGAAGAACACGTACGACGGTTGTGTCCTTCTTCTGTCCTGGTCTATTGCGTTTTGCTCTTTACTCATTCGTGCTTTACAAGAGGTCAGGCATTTTTTTATCGGTCCTTTTTTTTCTGAGGAATCGCAGTGTCGCCGAAGATGCGAAGCAGTGATTCCGTGGCTAGCGGAATGCAGTTCGAATGCTTTCATAACGAAGCGCGGATGGCCTATGATATCATTTCTTATATAGGTTCCTTCGTTGTAAACGTTCCTAATAGAGCCGGCGCAGCAATATTGCTTCGTTACACAGGTCATTTTGTCCCAGAGGCGTTCCTTGCAGAGGCGCTCGAATTGTTATGCGCAGTATGAATACAGCTCGTTCGTATGCTATTGGCTGGGGCAAGTATTTGCAGGTGCGCGTGAGCGAGCTATATCCATTTGACAAGAACAAGAAAAATTTATTCAGTCATGCATTTAATCCGAGTTATCAGCATTTGTGTTGGTGGTGCTCCTCGGTGGTAGAGAAGCGAAGAGACACGACTCCTTACATTTTTTTTGCGTATCCTGGCTTTCGCTGCGTGCCAATGGCTGTGCTTATGCTCTTCTACTACAGCACTGGTCAATAATTAACTTGTAGGGGGTGACACCAGTATGTCCCTTTAACGAGCCCCCCCTCCCCCCCCCCCCCCCCCACACACACACACACCGGCAGAGTATCTCAGGGATTATACTACACTGCTACCCATTCTTGATTAGTTGTCTGTTGTTGCCAGTCTTTTATGGGAAAATATGTCAGCCTTCGTTATCTTGTCTTGGTTCTATATTCTTCAGCGCATTTGTTTATAACGCTAAAAAGCCAGGCTGTCGGTTTGCACTGTCGCCGCCTGCCTGTAACGTAGGGTTTGAGATGCATTACGCCTTAGCATGCTCCGCCCTTCCTTTACCCTCCCACTAATGGAACTTTCGTAATCTATCTCCTCTCACCGGTTTGCGGTTCTTTAACAGTTTCGATCAGCGGGGAAGGGGGCGCTGAGGAAAACACCGATACCAGGTGTCGGCGCGCTCGCCTGAATGTTCGTAACGTCCCATCTGTGCTTTTAATCCCAGATCCTGCGTCGCATTCACTGACGATCGGAAGTGATTGCAGATGTTGACACCTTATGTAACTGATACGGCGAAAAAGGTGAATGCAGTGCCATCAGTAGGTCTACGAATACCCAGGTGTAAGCTATCTCGAACCAGGCGTCACAAGTAAATGGAACACTTGCATCCCACAGCACTGCATTCGACCGCACTAGACAGTGCGGACAAATGTACGAAAAACAAAAGCTGTTACTTGCTCTTCATATTATATTTTTATTGATGCGAAAGTATCAAATGGCCCACTGAATGAAAAGGCTGTCGTCCGTAGCAGCGAAACGGCACCTAAATTCCCATTGGCTGCGACGCCCCATCACGTACGCTTCGACGGAGCAGAGCGGGCGAAAGGGAACTGCTGCCATGCCAGGAGTCGTGTGGGAAGAGATGGCATCACCGGGACGCCACGTGACCTTCGCTTTCGGAAGCCGGTGTTATCCATGCGTTCCTTGTCCGCGCAAGCTCTCGCCTGCGTTCTAACTGCGCCTCGGTAATCGCTATAAAGAAATAATGTACAGAAAAAAATGAACAAATTCGAAAGGAAAAACGTCGGTGGTAGCGTATCGAGTTTGGAACCTACGACCCCCCGCTCACCGCCCGAGTGTCTTACCCACTGAGCTAAACCAGGCCTGTGCACTCTGCTTCATCACATCACGGTACGTGAACCAAAATTTCCATTGCCAAGCCTGGCATGACGAAAGTGGTGACGTCAAAATCACTGTGACTTACTCAGGAGCGTTCACATTAGATTGTATGGCAGTAGGGCAAGGTAACATAACGTCATGGATCGAAGTGTACCGCCTTCGGAATGTCTAGGAGGCGTTGATCAAGCGTCTCGACGCGCTCGCTTGCCCGCGAGGATTTCATAACTCGAAGGGCCGCTGAGCGGCGTTTAATTGGACAATAATGAGTGCTTAGGTGTCCTAGATTTTTTTTTATTATTTGCAATTGCTAGCTCGTCTACCAGCTTTGCTAATATATGGTCGTCGGACTTGAGTTTTGCTGCTACGTAAATACTTTGAAATGTTTGTGAGCAACGAGCAAAATAAACTTAACCTCTGCGTTTCACCATTACTTGCATAAAGTATGAAACAATTCTCCCTTCCGTAAGGCACACAGTAGCGTAGCGATATTTGTAACTGAGCAATGTGGCGACGAAAACCAGAGAATCCGTGAACAAACTGAACGGGCGCGCTCACAAGCTGAGCCATCAGCGGGTCGGTACGTTAACCTCCGCTTTCGCCCATTCCTCTGCGAATGTGACGTCACCAGTGCTACACATTTGTTTCAGGTTTATTCTGACGGCCACGGTGGCCAATACGGAGCAGACAGCAGCGTTATAGCACCACGGCCACTGAACTAACGCTTGATGACGTAGTCTCGATGCCAAATGAAAGGCACACGGAGACCCTTGTTCGCGTAATGTCCCGTGCATCGAGTGCCAGCATTGAGCAACGCGGCACGCCATCAGACATTTCTAGGCCAGGCTTGCTTCGGAACTAATGAGTCTCGCCACGCTTATGGCGGATGACTAGCCCGCAGCGATCACTAACACCGCCAGCGGCGCGTACGCAATTCAGGCTTTCTCGAACCTGGCGCCTGGGTTAAGCTGCACGTTCATAATTGTGAGCGCACTGGCCCCCAATGTTCAGACTTTGCTAGAAGCCGCACACCTGAACATGCTGGGCTCCTCGACATATGTAGGAAAGAACCCGTCTATTTTCAAGGATGCTTGCGCGCCACATGCTTGAAATGTAGATGGATATATATATATATATATATATATATATATATATATATATATATACGAACGAGAAAAAGGGGTTAACCGAGGCCCTATATTTTTATTATTCATATCAGAAGAAGCCAACAAACAAGGACACCAAGGACAACACAGGGGAAATTACTTGTACTTACACACTGAAATAACGAAATTACAAATTAATGGAATTGAAAGTGGATGAAAAAACAACTTGCCGCAGGATGTGGGATCATTCCCCACCTGTGGAAGGTTGTTTTTTATTCCACTTTCCTTTCCATTGATGTATAATTTCTTTAATTCAATTATGAAGTACAAGTAATTTCCCCTGGGTTGTCCTTGATGTCTTTATTGGCTTCTTATGCTATGATTAATAAATATCGGGTCCCTCGGTTAATCCCCTTTCTTATCGTTCACAAAAACAGGGGGGCTTCTATTTAGGTTCTCTTTTATTTTGGGATTCATTGCCTTCTCCTGGCTGCCGTACATGAAATGTGGCACCGACAGTGCTGTGCGTGAATATGTTCATTCGCTGGGTGTCACTGTGTTGTGTGCTGCTTCTTCTTTACTCTTTTTTTTTCCTTCCTTTATCTCGTCTACAACCGGGTGGACTTGGGGTCTCTTTTATTAGTCAATTGCTATTCCACTTCTTTTCCACTTGGTCATGTTTGTATATGTTTACATTAATAATAATAATAATAATAATAATAATAATAATAATAATAATAATAATAATAAAAAATATAATAATAATAATAATAATAATAATAATAATAATAATAATAATAATAATAAAGGTTCTTGCCATTTTTACAGTTGACACTTTCTTTCTTGCATTCAGATTATTGAAAGATGCAAGAGAAAGACACGAAGATGGTTTCTTCGTCCTGTTGCTGCTGCTGCCAAAACAACGTCGCCTCAAAAAGTTTGTACAGCCTCGGAAAATTATCAGCTAGAATAGCCCACATCTTGTGCTGATGTTCTTCAAGTCAATACGCTTGTTATGGAGACCTCTATAAGCGGTCCAGCAAAAATAAATGCTCAAGGAGCTTTAGTACACGTGGCTTCAGGCTATAGGTGATCGTTTTTACGGGCTAAACAAGGCTGTGGCGAAAGCAATAGTGCGCCCAGTAACAAATGACGCTGGAAGACCCGCTGGTGAGACACAATTGGCGCAATAATCCCCTTTAAATGCGCAAGAAGAAAAATGAAGAGCAGTGCACACAGAAGGGAGTCCGATGCTTTACCGCTTTCGCCCGCAAAAATTTTGGCGAGACGGGGCATCATAAATCTTGCTTCTGCAGAAGACGCGCCCGCCACCCAGTACCTAGAAGGCAGCTAGAGAAACGTGAAAGGGGTGTATCGTCTTCGTTTTCAAAAGGGGGAGTCGTAACTCGCTTGTGTAACACGAACTTGACGCAAAATAAAGGGGAAGGCGGGGGAGAGAGGGGTGCTCTTGAGCAATTGGCGCGAATAGAAAGTAAATACGCTGCGTCAGTCGTCAGAAAGAAGACGGTGGGGAAGAGAAAAATACACCAGTGCCGTCGGATTGGAGGGCAAAATGGTTAGCAACAGCTCCTTAAATCACCTTCATGTGACCGGCCTCGATATCATCCTCGTTGTTATTTCTTGCTTTGATTTGGATTGCCGGAATCCTCTTTCGTCTTTTCTACTTCATTTCAGTTGATCCACCGTCCCGTTGTAAGCGAGCGAAGTGCGCCGCTATAGCTGAAATACTAGAAGACGCTGGAAGCGCCAACGGCTGCCCGATTTATGCCAGGCGTGCGGATTTGCATTTTTCCTGCATCTTATTTGCAATGACAGACGAGGGACACCGATTGTGGGGGGGGGGGGGGGGGGGGGGGGGGGGGGCAGGGAGGGGAGTGCCTTCACATATTTTTTAGCTCCTCTTAGAGCCGTCTAGGGGTACGTGCCTGTCGCTTTGTACGTGCTTATGAGGTTCGCAGACTTTTGTGTCCCTTCTCTTCGTTTTTCGTTCATTCCTTCTTTTTGTCCGTAGACGTGTCCTCCTTTTAGTGGAGTTGGCTTAACATATATTCATGCATTCCGCTTTACAAAGTTAGGGGCAGGAAGAGGAGCATCAGAATTGCTCATTTCAAGAACCGAAGCACCAAATGAAGCTGTTCGTTTTATATTTCCCTAGAGAACTTTTTTTTCCATAACTCATATCGCCTTCGAATGGTAGAAAGAAATTGTGCCGTGACGTTATGTGCTTGCAGTCAACTAAAAATTAGTACTGAAGTAACAGAAGGGCGAAATATAATACCACCCTATCTTTCAAAAGTTTTTTGTTTAGAAACGACGGCAGCGTTTTCATTAATATGAGTTACACAGACGGAAGGTAACGACGGTGCACCATTAGAATCCTTTGTAACCACATGCATACTATCCGGTTTAATTCTGGGTTAGCGAGCATTGACTGTTGCCTGTCAACTTTCTCATCTTGTTTTTCCTCTTCCCCTTCTCTTGCTGAAGGGTAGCCAACTCAGCGTGACTATGGTTAGCCTCCTTGACTTTCCTTGTTTTGTTTTGTGTCTGTTCAGAATCAGAATCGGTTTTTATCCAGATGATTAGAAAGATTACAAGATCTTAATATACAGAAGGAGGTCCCGAAGTAAAAGACTGCAATGGGACCTTCTTTACAAAGTAAACGTAATAAAACACAAACTACAGCAGTTTCAACAAATCGTTAACATGGAAGAATTACAGGTTTTAGTATGAATAGCATGACTTAAGAATTACATGTGCATAAATGTCACGAAAAAGAGCGCTGTAACATATTCTCGTTGACAACTAACAAAGTAACAGCGTAAGTGAGGTGACGAATACAGTATAACTTGCTAACTCGAATGCATATGTAAGGCAAGGAAATCAAACAGAAGCCTAATGGCATGACAATGAAAATGAAATGAAGGCACCCTCAAAGAATGGTCGTAAATATGAACTAGGCATCCGTATTCGACAGAATGTAATCTTTTAATTGCTTGTTGAATTCGTGAATTTTAAGTGTTTCTATATCTAATGATAGTGTCTTCCAGAATGCGTTAGATGGGACGCTCTGCTTGGCATAATTAGCATATATTTTGAGTAAATTGAAGTTCCTATTTATTGCAAGCCTGGTAATATTAGTATTTATTAGTGAAGACTGTCGTATCAAGCTATCGCATCGTGTGTAATTAATTTGACGGAAGAAAAAAATAGCTAGGTTATATATAACGAGTTGTGTGACCGAAGGAATGTGATTAGTTCGTAAAAGATATGAGGCGTTGTGGTTATACGGGCTAACTGCAATTATCCTAATAGCCTGATTCTGTAGGATTTGCGCTGAGTTTAAATGGTTTACGTAAGTGTTTCCCCAGCAAGTTACGCAGTAGTCAATGTGGAAATGAATAAATGAAAAGTATAATTACAGTAATATTTGATGGTTAAATATGTTTCGTGCTTTTAGAAGTACCCTGATACCGTAGGTAATCTTCTGTTTTACTTTGGTTATTTGTGCAATAAATTTAAGATTTCTGTCTACTTCTATACCAAGGTAATTACATGAAGAACTTGCAGGGATAGGACTGGCGCCAAGAAAAATGAGAGGAATGGAGTGAAGTGTTCGTTGGTGGGAAGTGAATACAACAAATTTTGTTTTCGACGCGTTTATCTGTAGCTGGTTAGTATGGCACCACTCGAGTAGCCTGTGTAAATCGCCATTAAGGTTACATACTAAAGTTGTAAGACATTTATCGGAGTTCATGATATTAGTATCACCTGCGTAAAGTACACATTTCGAAGAAGACAGGCAGTTAGGCAGATCATTGACATATAATAAAGATAAAAGCGGGCCCAATCTGGAACGTTGGGGCACGCCAGTATTAGTGAACATGGTAGAATGAACGCCTGAAATAATTACTACCTGCATTCGGTCTGTTAAATAATACTGTAGTAACGAAGTGCTGGGCCAGTAATTCCTAATGATGCAACCTTACGCAATAAGATGTGATGACTTATTTTCTCAAATGCTTCGCTTAAGTCTACAAAAACTGAAGCTGCATAATTGCCTTCATCGATAGCGAGCTTTAGTTGATCTGTTAGCGCAACAAGAGCAAGCTCGGTCGAGTATCCCGAGTGAAAGCCGTATTGGAATGGTGAGAGAATGTGAAATTTTGTAAGTTGGGCGTTTTTCTATAAGCTTTTCAATTACCTTGTTAAAAAAAGTAGTAGACAGATGAAGCGATAATTGGAAATTAAAGAGCGGTCACCTTTCTTAAAATAGGGGTGATCTTGCCTTGTTTAAGTTCCTGTGGGAAACTGCCTGGTTTAAACATGATTTTGATTATGCCTGCAAGGACATCAGCTATTAAGGGTGCAATGAATTTTATATGGGAATGGTGCAATTTATTGATGCCTGCGCCGGTTATTTTCATGTAGTTTATAATGTGTAGAACATCCTGGGATGTAGTTCAAAATAAAAAAGAAAGACTGTGGCAGGCGCTGCGGCACGGGATTGTCATGCGCAGGTATCTGTAGTTCGCTGCTAAAGAAGAAATCAGCAAACCCGTCAGCTATTTATTTCTTTGGCGGTCTTGTGCACCTTACCATGATAAGCAATTTCTGTTATAGTTTCGTGATTATTTGCCCTATTTAAGAAGAAGTTAACCATTTCCCATTTTCTTTCTTTTCACGTTTTTACCGCATTCCAAAATTTTCTTTCGTACCATGTTTTTTTAGCTTTTTTGAATGTGGCAGAAAGCTGGTTAGAAAGTTTATTGTAGCGAATGGCTAAATTCTTGTTAAATGGTTGTCGCTTGGTTTTCTTGTAAAGATTATCCTTCTTGCGCATTAAAGCTAGGAGCTTATCTGTTATCCATGAATTCTGAGGTGACGCGAATTTCTTTTTGCATTTAACTTGGTTGGAATGGTGATCAAAACAGGACTTAAGCATAGAGATAAACAGTGCAAATGCTTTTTGTGGATCATTTGTAGATGGGGGACCAGTCATGATTCGGCCCGGCTTAAAGAAATGATTGTTTGTCAAGTATAAACTTCTTGTACGTGATTTTTTCGGAGCCATGAGTATAGAGAAAGTATAGAAATATAGGGCAGTGATCAGTTATGTCGATCATTAGAACACCTGCGTCTGGTGGATATGCAAAATTTGATAATGCATGGTCAATTAACGTACCTATTGGGTGGTTAGCATATCGGTTCCGTATCTTAATTAAACATTCATAACCGAAGCTGTTAAAACAATCAGAATAATGTAAAGCATTAGAGACGTACTGTCAGCGAGGTTAACATTGATGTCGTCTATAATTATTACATTTTTGTTTTCATTTGCTAGCAGTCCCATAACATTATGGAGAGCAGCGCAGAAATATATTGCCGATGACGAGGGTGAATGGTATAGGCAACCAATGATTAGGTCTTTGTTGTCTATGTTGTGGAACTCATTTTTAAGTTCAATCCAAACGTCTTCACAATTAGTTACGCAAAGCACAAGATCGTTCCTTCGGTTGTATGCAATATCAGAATAGATATACAGTGCTGCGCCGCAATGGTTGCTGAACAGACGATTGGAGTATTCAGGAACAAAACTAGAAAAACAGAAAAGGTGCTTATCGTGGTCACTCAACGAAGTTTCAGATGCTCTGATGACTGAAAATGGGAAGGTGAACGAAGAAAGGAGATGAGAGAATTTATCAAAGTGCTTGCGCAGACTGTGCGCATTCAAATTCAAGACAGATCGCTGATGATTTGAAAAAAAGATTGTTTAACTGGTTAGCTGCGAGATAGGACGAAATTGTGAGACTTGCCTAGGTGACAGGCGCGGTACAAAAGTGAATTAAAGTTATCACTAAAAGGTCGGATTCAGTTGCGACGCGAAAGACGCGGCTTTCGGTTGTTCACCGAGCCTTGATTTGACAGTTTTCTGTCCACAGAAATGTCCAGTTTTTCGTTTTCTTCGGGCCCAAATCTTTGGAAAAGAGAGCTTTATTTTCAAGTGGTAAATGTTCATTAACGAAGACAGGGTTCTCTTTTGCTTCGAGGCCGATATCACTCAGGCAGAGTCTAGCTTTCTGTTCTTTCGCGACGAACTCAGCTTTCTTCGTTCTCGAGCAGAAGCGGGCGATGATATCTTTATGTTCTGTTTTAGTAGGAACACGATGAAGAACGTTGAGGTCGGTGGCCGTTACTGGGCAACCAATTTTGTTGCGAATAGTTTGTATGACCGTCACACAGTCCTCTCCTTGTGTGCAAGGAATGCCCTTAAATCTCGACGTAGTTTATTCCAGAGTATTGTTCGAGTTCGCGAACTTTGTTTGTGAGAGTGATCTTATTTGCGTGTAAAGCGTTTTTTTTTCGGCTTTTAGCTCATTGTTTTTGGCACTCAGCTATTCGACGAGTTCGAATTACACGCTGCTTTCCTAACTATCAGTTCTTTTCCTAAGTTCGATGACCTCTATGCCTGAAATGCTTGCCCTCAGCAGGAATTTCCCAATAATGTCATCAAGAAGTCTTTCGCTTACGTTTTCAAGCTTGGATTCAATGTGATCAATTCTTTCGGCGAGCTCCGTATTTGTAGGCGTCGTTCACCGATCAGACCCGGAAGGCCCCGCGAGACGACACAAGCTTGGCAGTGCAAGTTAACACAAGTTCAGCAGCAATATTTGGCAGCGCCAGCAGTAATATTGGAATTAAAAATGACAACGATACATAAGCATATGACTAACCTGAAGATGGAAAAAACGTTGGTCAGTGCGTGTTTCTATTGCCACAACCGCTGCCCGATCGAATAAACACCATCAAGTCACCGTATAAGGGAAGGAGAAAATTCAAATCGGTTTGTTTAACAATATTGATGTAGCTTAATAACTACGCTTCACGTCTAGCACACAAACGCCTAATCATAGCAAATATTTGCTCCTTCGGGCATCGTTTCACTCTTTGGAGCAAAGTGGGTTACCGAAACGTTTGACGCGATTCGCAACCGCTTCCCGACCAGCACGGCTCTGGTGGCAATAATTTGATTCTAGAGTAGAAGGTGAATGCTTATCTTCCCGTCACGAGGGCATTACTTTGTGTTCATGTTCAGTGGCACGTTCCGAAACAAAGTATAGACGCTGTCAACGCCGTGCATTTGTGAGCGGTTTCCCCAGGACATTTTTATTTATTTTTATTATTATTATTATTATTTTTTTGCGATAGCCCTCTTGTTAAATTATGGAGTGGACTATACAGAGTTCCAGGGGAGAACAACCGCCTTCATAGGGCGTCATATGACCGTCTCTATAGGAAAAGTTGCAGGGAAGTCCTTGAACCTTAGCACGTCAAACGTTAACGCCACTATGAAGTGTCAACGATGCAAAGAAAGCGTGTGCTTAACGGAACATGCATAGGTGTGGCGAGAAATTGGCTGAAGTCGACTTAGACGACAAAAAGACGCTCCTATCTTTTCGGAGATTGGGAAGCCTAAACGCAGGAGTGAGAGTGGTGGAACATCGTGTTCTGGTCGGATATAGTGTGCGATGATCGTGACCGGCTGTGATCATGTGTCTATGCTCCCTCCTTCCCTCCCTCTCTCTCAGAGGGAGGGAGGGAGGGAGGGCGGGAGGGTGAATGTAGGGTAGCAAACCAGATTTTCCTTTCTGGATAACCTCCCTGCCTTTCTTTTTTCTTTTGCCTCTCTCGCTTCCTCACTCTGCGTGTATTCTCCTTGCAACCGTTAAGTTTACAGGTACGGCAGCGAGAAGGTCGCCGTTTATTCGTTGCTATGTCGGCGTGCTATGGAATGAGATAAAATTTTAAACTATCCAACATACATCCAGCACTTAGGGTAATAAAAGATATCGGCCAAAATTTACAAATTATTTCTCGCTTCTTTCATTTCTCTCTAGTTGGAGGTCTATCGCTTACTACCGCAATATCAGTTTAATGCAATCAGTAATGTTTCAAAGTTATTGCGTTTTCTAGTTACTAAACGCACACATATATAGTATTACAATGTTTCTCAACGGTCCGGGACGCCTTACAGGCACGGTGAGTCCCGTCTGTTAAAAGTACTTCCAACATCGATGCGGGTAAAACACAGAAAGAAAGGAAACAAGGACGCAAGAACAACGTTCTTTCGACAGAATGCTTCGGAAGCGCACTCTTTCGAGCAGACGCCGGTATAGAGGGTCTATTACCGCCGCGGTTGCTCTCGATATAAACTTCGCCACACCACCGCTCGCGAGTAAAAGCACTATAGGGAACTACTAGATATTGGCAACCAAGTGTAGGCTGTTTCCTACTCGCGACACAGATCAGTTTGTATCGCTTCTCTCTCTTTTTCCGTCCACATCAGTCGTTCATTATACTTTCTTTTTCAACTGCGCGAGCGAAATCGGCGCCACACGGCCAACAACCTCGGCGTGCTGGGCGTTGCAAGCTCCGCAGAACAAAGAGGTGGCGCCGGCGTAGCGCGCGCGCTTGTTCTTCGCTCCCGTTGAATCTCGCCGTCGATGACGCAGTCACCGCTGACGCTCTAGCGCTGGCGCGCCTTTTGAAGTTTGAGGCTGGCGCCAAGCGTGGCGTCGCTCAGCTGGGACATATCGCGGCCGACAGACAGGATACGCTTCAAAAATTGGACAAATGGAGCACAGTGCTGAGCCCTTCGCTGACGGATCTGCGGGATCATCTAATGGAACGTGCCCGCGGAGGCCGGGTGATGGATGATGCCGCCATTGATCGGAGTAGCAGCAGCCGACTATTTCGGCTCCCTACATACTTGCTCGCCCTGCTCTTCGTTCTATACGTGCAGCTTCTCTTTCTTTCGCTTCTTTTTCTCGCTCTTATTTGTTCTTCGGTGAAAACCACTTAGGTCTCCCGTGCAGCCCATGCCTGGCCGGGTTTCGTCTATACTATACCTCCGCAGAAGGGACGCCTCCATAGCGGCTTCACGACTGGCGCCCCTGTCGCCAAGTGTGAGAGAGCTGCAGAGACACCTTGCGGACGCTCGCAGCCATGACACCGCGGAAGCCACGAAATTGCGCCAACCACGAGGCAGCAGCCGACCCACTATAGTGTGGGAAAGAAACAACAGCCAAGTGGACAGGCATTTTGCTTCACTAGTGAGGAGATTGGAATTCTTTTGAGAACGAGGTAAAAGGAAGGAAAGCAGGCGCTGTCAACAAGCGCGGTAAGCGTCCTTGATGACGTTCACTTCTACAGGGTTACGGCTAGTTGCGGATAAAAAAAGTTATAGATGTCAAATTATTGCACGTGTGTGAGTTGCATTTCTCATTAAATAAACAAAAGCTCTTTTTTCTTTCTGGTTTTTGCGCAGCCTTTTAACGGGAGCCAAGGTCGCTTAGCTCGATTTATCCTGAGCAGTGGCTGGCACTTTTCCACGCTATCTTGAGAGGCTACACAGCGTAACAGTTCGAGGGTAATAAACAAAAGCGGATTAGAAGATATATAGGATTAACAATTATAATATTTTGTATAGTATAAAGTACGTGTAAAAGCGTAATGCTTCGTTATTTGAACACCGTCAGACTTGATGTTTTATTTCACGTCTCTTTCTATGTAATGCGTCTGTACGGAATTGTCTCGCCACGTAAAATACAGCTGGGTCAGCAGCGGTATAAGTCACCTGCATCTCACGGAGTGCGACTCGGGTGACGTGCGCGATCATATAGAATCCGTCTGTTCAGGAGTCATTAAGACATTGCACACACCAACCTTTTAATATTAGGCTATCTAATCCAACTGATTTCTGTTCTTCTTTCTATTTATTAACATCTTTCCTCCTTTGTGCAGCAGCAAACCATACTTTCATCTCACAGACATGCTGCCGTTGCCTCAGTTCTATCTCCATTCATTCTTAAGTAGATCAAATTCATTTGTCAGTTTAGGCTCTACTGGCTCATAATATGGGAACAGGAGTTTGTGAATCATCGGAACAGTCACTGTAGGCGACCAAAAAGCGCTTCATTTACAAGAGTACCTGCTTGTTCGTTACTAGTTACATCAAGATGCGAAGGTGCCAATACTTCATCCCACTTTCCATTAATTGGCGAAGGTTAAGCAACAGTATTCTTAATGAGCATTTCTACAAATAATGCACAGGCGGAAAACAACAACAAAAATGAACAGCAGCACCTAGTAAATTCTACAAAGGGCGCTACCTCCCGACATTACAACAAAACGATTACCATTAATTTTTCTCTTCCTCCAATGAAAATTCAGAAACCTCATTTTACGCTTGCAAACGCTACGAACAAATCACAGCTCGTCCGTTGCCAAATACGTGAAAAACCACCACGTCTCGCTTAAATGAAAACACACCTAAACAAATCCACGCTTAAAAACGGTCGCATTTTTTGCACTTCTGGATTTTTTTCGTTATTGGGACCTCGTTACGTGAGATATAAGCCATCAGTGGTGTGATAACCATGATTTGCCTAACCAGTAGGTAAATCATGGTTATCGCGTCTACGGTAATTAAGCTCGTACGACGCCTTTTTTCTCCCTATTGTTGATAGACATATAACTGAATGCTGGATAGCTAAGCAAGGGGGAAGATCTTATAACAGTTTTATTAAATAAAAAAAAACTTTTAATCGTGAGGGCGGAAGTTTAATCATCGAAGGGCATGCTCTAATTGGGATGCGATGGCTGGTTGATCGCACCGATTAGTTCGTAGAAAATATGTGAGAGCATATTTGATTTCGTCTATCTGGTTTGATGGTTAGCCTGTTATCTGCCTTTCATAAAAAAGAAGATAACTTGTCACGCTGTGCGTTAAAGTCTCATGAAACTGACTTAAAGCAACAAAATGCAGGGTCACTTTTATAAATCTGCGGAATTACTCCTTGCTTTTATTTTTAAAGAATGGTATAATAGTTTAGTAGGATGATGAACTTCATGAAAAAAAAAGTTCATATAATCGAGACACGATAAAAAGAAGCCGAATAGAAATATTTTCATGAATAAACACCTGCAAGATTGAAATTTCTGTAGCAGCATATCACGATAAGATTTCAAGTATTGCGCACACAACTGGGAGCAAAACAAAACAAAACAAAAAGCGTAATTACGGTTTTATAAAAGATTCCTTCAAAGGGACACGGCTCAAGCAGCGAGAATAGTTCATGGTATCTGTTACTGCATAAGGTTATTTTTCACGGCAATTTAATGTGCATGAGCTTATAGACCTATATCTATGTAGACTGCAACTATAGATCTAGTATCTCCTTCAAAGCGCCCAACGACAGCAAAGCCAACTCATATAGCGGTATGTAAGCTCCATAGCTAGCCTATGCGCTGTTTACGGACGGTATAAGTGAAATAATCTTTGAATTCTGGGGTTTTACGTGCTAAAACCACGATTTGATTATGAGGAACGCCGTAGTGGGTGACTCCAGATTAATTTTGACCACCATGGGATCCTTAATGTGCCCCAAATGCACCGGACACAGGCGTTTCTGCATTTCGCCCCCATCAAAATGCAGCCGCCGCACCTGAATTTGATCCCGCGACTTCGTGCTCAGCAGAGCAACACCACAGCCGCTAAGCCACCAGGGCGCTTAATTATAACCTTGATTCCCTGATGTGGCCTGTGGGAAACATATAGGTTCTGGACCTCGCGTAATCAAATAACTGCTGTGGTAGAGCTTTTTTTTTGTGCGTGTGTGTGTGTGAGTGTGTGTGTGTGAGTGTGTGTGTGTGATGTACCCACAAGTAGCACATGAGCGAATATGAAAATATATAGGAAGGCAAAGTAGTCCATACGATACCACCATAGCAGCCCTATGCGCTGTCAAGATTCAGTTTCGTAAAAGTGTGTACCCGTTTGCGGCATATTGCGTCACAAACCTCAGCACTCTGCAAGCGCTATAGGTCTCTGCAAGAACCAAGAACAAATTCGGTTCAGCACGGCTCGGATGGCGCGGCGTGCGACCTCTAAAGTGATTAGGCTAAATCGATTCGGCGGGGCTTTTAACCCTAGCCTTGTCCCTCTTCGCAAACCTCCCGGTTGCTTTATCTTCTTTTCGCGTTCCTTACTCGAGCTATCATCGCCAGAGGAGACGGAGCCCACACGGTCGACACCATTAGGGCCCCATTCGTGGAAGCTGTCTGTCTGACGGAAAAGGTAACAATTTCAGCAAGCCGGTTTCAACCATCTCCCTTCTCTTGCCTTCATCCATCGCCTCCTACTCCCGCCTTCGCTATAGTTTAAGCGCCACGCAGCAGCTCGGGTGCCAACTTTTCTCTATCTCTCTCTCTCATTCTCTCTCTCTCTCTCGCCTTCTTTCCCCAGGCAACCAACTCGACCGCCGTCCCCTCTGACCCCGCGCGTTTCCCCGGGATTCGCGACGTAAAGATGACTGCTCCGTGCTCCCTCCGCCTAAACGGTCGTTTCCTTATTTTTGCAAGTCTTATAACACGATAAATGTGTTAGCTGCCCGACTTTTCTAGCCCTGCAGCTTCGATCGATTTCCGCGCGACGGTTAGCCCGGCCTCGCGATGGATCATGGAACCACGTCGAACAAATCGGTGGCCCGCCCTTCGCTGTATCCGGCTCTGCCAACCGCCGCCGCCACCGCCGCCTTTGCCGCCGCCGGCGCCTCGCGATCCTCACTTCGACCAGGAAGGGCTACGGAACCCCCTCCCCCCCCTTCTACCACCCCTTCTGAATATGTCACCACGCTAATCGTTTCGCGAATCTCTTTCGCATCAGTGCCTCGCGAGTCTTCCACCTTCGAGCGGATCGTAAGGTCTACGGAATGGCGTGGGCCGAGGGTTGGAAGCCTCCACTACCAGCGCTCGGATCTTCCTTTATTGAGATTTATGCAAGTATGGGTAGAACTGCACTACTATGATGTTGACATTTTTTTTGTTTACTTGTTCCTTTTTGGTAATATCTTTTTCTTTTTTTTTTCCCAGGCGATGCTGATTTCTTTCTAGTATATGTCCCCTATGGGACATTGTAAATGGAACAATAAGGTTGAAGAAATAAACAGAGCGTCAAGAAATTGTCGGTATCCTCGTTTCAATGTTTCTGAAAGCGTAAGAGCGACAACTTAAGGCTGCATTAAGACCGGTGCTCTTCATTTTCCTTAGAACTTGGTTCAGCACGTGCTGGTTTCAAGTACACCAATATACTATTCAACAAATTGTTTCCGTGTGCCCTATGCATTAGATCTGGTCGCTTAAGCACGTACTGATTGATGGCCAAAATGTGTCGATGTAGTGGTCTATTGACGGGTGCGATAAAATAAAGTAATATTTTTTTAGCGCATGAACTAGACAGAGGACTGAAAGCAACGAGGTGGACAAAGCGCTAACTTCAAACGTTCGGTTTATTTTCCGAAAGGGTACATGTATATAAAAAAAAACAGACAGCAGCACGCGTAGGCCCACTTGTACAGGTGTAGTACTTTAAAGATAGCAACGATGCATGTGCGTCGAAAGTTAACATAAAATGTTGCAAAGAAGAGATATAGTGGTTGCAAGATTATGAGACCCGTCTGTGAAGCCATCCCCTCCGAGACACTATCCGAGTCTTGTTTATCGACAAGCCCACATCACAACTCTCGTGAACTTGTTTAGAAATTGAGGTTCTTTGTTTTTTATGAAAGAGGGAGTTCGATTCAAGGTGCACCCCCAAGCTAGCAATGTTCGCCGCTTCAATTATTTCAAGACTTGTTCGCGTCGGATTTTTTCCTATCCCGCTGCATTGCGCAAATATCGGATCGTGTCCACAGTTCTTGCAGCGAAAGGTCCATGCCTTCGGTTAGCACAAGATTTGCACGCTGACGTAGCCTATCATTTGCGCAACGTCCCGCCTGGCACATGTACCTTTTTGGCTCAGGACAACGGTAACTCGTACACAATGTTACTCTCACATTTAACGAAGCTTCCTTTTTTTTTGTGTGTGTGTGCGCGCTCTTTCTGGCAACTGGGCTTCTTGGAACAGTAGTAACCGGCCTTGCACGGACTAGACAGCTTGTTTGGCGCTGAAAAGACGACTCTTACGTTTGCGTGATTTTCGATCTCCTTCAGCCTTTGTGAATTATCGTGTATGTGCGGCATTAATGCGCACTTCTGCTTCAGTCGATCTCTTTCCGGCGTAGCATATTGCGCAACCTCTCGGGCGCATTAGACGGTCTTAAGGAAGCAAACTTTTGGTCACCGCTGTGGCAACATCCTGCGGAAATCCGGCTTTTTTTGCCTGTTGAAATGCATGCACATGTAATCCCCCCCCCCCCCCCCCCCCCCGGAGGAAAATAACTCAAACATTCGAAGTTAGCGCCGTGTTCACGTCGTTTCTTTCAGTCCTGTGTCCTTCTTGTGCACTAAATATTACTATGGTTTACCAGCATGCTCAAGCATAGGCTCTTTCAAGGTAAGCTCAATTTTTAATTATAATGTCAAGATTTCAGATATAACGTGGATGAACTCATGGAGATGTCACCGGTCCTTTTCTTTAAATAAATTTGAGAGTGAACCGGGTGTCCAGAGTAATAACATATTTATTACTCTAACTTAAATTTACGTCATTTCATTCTTTAGGCAGCGAGATAGTTAAATAAAAAGTCTCCGTCATGGGATCTTCCTTTCGTAAGAACGCAAGAGGTACACGCAAAAAAGGTCTGACAAAAACAGTCAGGGCGGAATGCTGAATTTGGCTAAGAATATTTCATTTGCTAGATGGTTTTTATTCAAGTGCTGTGGTTTCGGGTATAATGTTTTCGTAACCTACATTGTATGGTATGGTAAAACTATTTAGGTCTGCTTGCACATAATATAAAAGAGAAACATACGATACCTTCGTAATTCAACCGCGATATGTACACCATTACAACAGAGTTGCTGATGCTTCAATTTTTTTCTTGGCTTTACAAGGCGATTATTTTCGGTGTCATTTGCCTTGGATCAAATAGGCAACTCAACAAACCATACTGGGGAAAAAAATGTGCAGATATCACGCTCCGTGGGAATCTTTATTATGTGAAAAATTTTGCAGACGCCTGGATTTTGGGGAATTCAGTGCAGGCCATACATAGCCCCTGACGCTGTAGCTACTTTCATTCTCACAGGGTTAAGAAGCTTTAGCTTGGGCAGTCCTATCTAAATACATGAGAAAGGAGAAATCGTTTTTCTCGACAACCACTACACCAAACTCGATTAGGTTTTTTTGCATTTAAAATAAAAAAAGCTAAAATCCATAGACTAGTTGTTGGCAGTGAATGTTCGATTTAGGCCGTCAATGTTTCAAAAAAAATTTTTTTGAATGTCAACTTTTCAGAAGACAAAACTATAAAGTATATAATTCTTTCACTCAGCAATGAAATACGATATAAGAAATCTAAATTTCATCTAATGTACATGTAAAGCGGCCAAAATTGACGTATTATACATGGCTCGCAAGTTTTCACTAATGTGTGAGTAAGACTTGCGAAGCCCTTGTACACAATGTGTAATAACCGATGTGGACGCAGCAGCAGCTTTTGCAAGATTCCTTTATTGCACAAAAAAACAAGGGTTTATGTAAGCGCGATGTATTGCTTATCGGCACACGTGCGACGGGCTTAACACGGAAGACATGTGCACAAGATAGCCAACTCAGTCACGTCGCTGTTATCACATCCCTTCCCATCTAGTAGTCAATGCCATAACGAAGCACTGGGCGACGTACACGAGTAGACCTACGGCATGCTTGCGGATCTTCTGGACTAGGCGATCTCTGCACTGCAGTTGGCGTCGCTGGAAGGATAGGCAATCTCTGCACTGCAGTTTCAGTCGCTGGAAGCTTGAAGCTGGGGTTAGCGTGAGAGACTATCGGTATAGCATCCCATGCTCTCCGCACATGGTTGCGATGACGTCGGTGTACTGAGCCATCGGAAGTCTGTACATGACGTGGCCCAAGCGACGCAGTATCCGTGCGGCCAGCCACTTCGGACCACGAGAGAAGTTCCGCACATACACGGAGTCACCTTGCAGAAACTTGCTCGAGGATGGCGGCTTCGTACATCCAGGGCCTTTTGGGCCAGGGTGAAGGCTCGACAAGACAGAGCGGAAGCTCCTGCCCAGCATGAATTCTGCTGGCGTCCTTCCGGTTTCCGAGTGGGGCGTGGAGTGCTGCTTGAATAAAAAAACGAGAAACTTCACATGCCACTGTGCCCTCGCTCTGCTTTCGAAGCGCACACTTTAGCTCGCGAACCATGCGTTCAGCCCTTCCGTTGCTTGCGGGATGGTAGGGAGCGGTATACATGTAGCTTACGGCGTTTTTCTTCAAGAAAGATTGCATTTTGCTGCTCGAGAAGGCTGTGCCGTTATCAGAAACAACTCCGGCAATGTGTTTCGATCGCAGTTTTTCGATCACAGCTGAAGAATGAAGCGATGGCATTATCTCGATCTCGACCCAGTTTGATAGCGCGTCCACGACAACAAGAAAGAAAACGCCCTTAACCGGCCCTGCAAAATCTGTGAATTCTGCTCCACGGGCTTTCGGGTTTCGTCCAAAAATGCACAGGCGTTTTAGGTTCGCTTTGCCTACTTTCTTGACAGAGTTTGCAATGACGCACGAAATCTTCAATCTGGGCATCGATCTTCGGCCACCACACATATGACCTTGCCAGAGCTTTCATGGCCGTTATGCCAGGGCGATTTGCATGCAGAATGGAGATGACTTTTTCTCTCAGCTCTTCCGGCAGTATGACCCTGTTACCCCACAGAAGGCATTCACGGTGAAAAGACAGCTCTCCGCGCCTCACCTGATAGGCAGCATATTCTGGGGGCACACCTTGTTCTGGCCAGCCAGTTGCAACCCATTTCTTCACCCGCGACAGGCAAGGATCACGCATAGTGGCTGACGAGACGTCTGCTGCGCTCACAGGAGGGTACTCCACTGCTTCCAACAAAAGCACGTCGCCAGGAGGCTCGATGTCCCTCCTGTCACCGGGTATCGGTAGCCTGCTTAGACAGTCAGCGTTTGCGTGATCTTGCGTCCTTCTATACTCCAGTTTGTATTCGTAAGGAGATAACAAAGACCATCGCAACATGCGCGGTGACAAAACAACGGGAATCTGCTTGTCTCGTTGAAAGATACCGAGTAGGGGCTTATGATCTGCAAAGATGCGGAATTCTCGCCCACATAGGTACTGATGAAATTGACGGACGCCATAGACAATACCTAGAGCCTCGCGGTCAATCTGGGCGTAATTACGTTCCGCCTTAGTGAGTGTTCTTGACGCATAAGCAACAGGTTGCTCGCGTCCTTGAGCATCGCGGTGAGCTAATACAGCTCCCACACCCACGGGTGATGCGTCACAAGACAGAATTGAGGGTGCATCAGGGTTAAAATGCACTAAAAGTGACTCCGACGTCAGCAACGTCTTTAGTCTTTCGAAAGCTAGTTGCTGCTCTTCACCCCAGTTCCACGTACTGTCGCTGTCCAGTAGGCGGTAGAGCACTTCTGCAACTTCGGACCGACCCTTTAGGAAACGATTGTAGAAATTCATCATACCTAGAAAAGCTTGGAGCTCCTTGTTCTTTGGTACGGGTGCTTTGTGAATCGCCTCGACTTTAGCCTTTGACGGGTAGATGCCGGTGGCGTCTATCCGGTGTCCCAAGTACTCCAGGCTCTCTTTGAAGAACTGACACTTGGCGCCTTGTATACGCAGTCCCGCTTTTGACAGTCGGTTGAGAACCTCCATGAGGATTTCATGGTGCTCCTCTGCTGTTTCGCTGGCCACAAGGATGTCGTCGAGGTATGCCGCCACCTGGCATAGACCTGCAAGCACTGTATCAATTGCTCTTTGAAATAATCCGGGTGCTACCGAGATACCAAACGGCAAACGTCGCACTTTGTACAGGCCCTTTACTGTATTTATTGTGAGCACTTCTGCTGTAGCGTCATCAACTGCAAGTTGCTGGTACGCTTGCGTCAAGTCAATTTTAGAAAAAATACGGCCTTTCCCCAACTTTGCGAAAAGTTCCTTGCTAGTAGGTAAAGGATAAACGTTGTTCCTTACCGCTTGGTTTACTGTACTTCGATAGTCGCCGCATATTCTTAATGACCCATCCTTTTTACGGACGATGACCACAGGGGTGGCCCATTCCGAGTACTGCGTCGGTTGCAGAACACCTTGACGTTCCAGTTTTTCCAGTTCTGTGATGACGTCATCCTTCAGTGCGAACGGAATGCTGCGGCATTTTAGAAACTTGGGCCAGGCGTCTTCCTTCAGCTCGATGTGTAGGGGTGGCAGAGCAGCGCCTGGAAATGTTTCGTCAAAAACATCCGGAAACCTTTTGATAAGGGCTTCTGCGTTTTGTTCGATGCTGTGAAGCCCAGTGACATTAATGTTCAATACCTTGAACCAATCGCGACCCAAAAGCGTGCTACCTTCGTTTCTTACAACGAGTATCGGCAGCTCGAAGTCTTGTTCCTTGAATTTGACCGGAAGTGTGGCTTTTCCGACGACGTCCAATCCTTCCTTAGTCCAAGTTACGAGCTTGATGTCCGATTCTTCAAGCTTTATGCGCCTTGCCACTTTCAGTTTGCTGAACGTGTTTTCACTGATAATCGACCTAGCTGCTCCTGAGTCGACTTCCATGGACACTATTTCACCGCCTATACTTACGGCCACCATAAACTTGGGACGACCGCTAGTCACTTGACTAATATTTAGCATGTCATCATACTCAGTTTGCTCCGAGTTTGACATATCTTCTAACTGGTGGTTAACCTGACCTTTTTGTTTCTTGCGACACGCTTTGGCCAAGTGCTCTTTCACGGAACAGTTGAAGCATACTGCGGTTTTAAACCTGCAACGGTATGCAGCGTGGTTGCCGAAACACCGGAAACACTGCCGTTTCAACTGCTCGCTTGAAGTTTCTACATCTAGCCCATTCTTATGCTGCTTCATGGTTTGCCTGTCCACTTTAGCTGTCAAATCTGGGACGTCCTGACGTAGGCCGCCCATAACCCTTTGATGTTTTGCAGCAGCCTCTGCCGTTACTGCTAGATCGTAGGCAGTCTTAAAGGTTAAGTCTTTCTCGGCCAACAAACGTTGCTGCACAATGCTGTCAGAGATTCCAAAAACCAACCGGTCCCTTAGCATTACGTCAAGAGGAAGCCGGTTGTCGTTGAACCCGCAGTTCTCGGCTAGCTTACGTAAAGCTGTAACATAGTCTGCGACAGATTCGGCGTCGTGCTGATCTCGCTTCGAGAACACGTACCTTGAATATAACTCGGATGGCTTCGGGTTGATGTGGTTCTTCACAGCATTTACGATGGACTGGTAGTCAGCGTTCGGTGGTCGGAGAGGCTTGACGAGGGTAGCTATCAGGGAATATGTATCCTCGCCACAGCAGCTCAGCAATACTGCCCTCTTGTCGGAGTCTTCCTTGAGCTTGTTTGCAGTACAGCATAGCTCTATACGCTCGACGTAATCCTCCCATGAAGAGTTACCATTTAAGTGAAATTCGCCGATACGGACGCCGAAGGCCATCTTGCTGGAAACGCCCTCCCCGCATGGGCACAACCGTGCCTCGTCGCCAGTGTAATAACCGATGTGGACGCAGCAGCAGTTTTTGCAAGATTCCTTTATTGCACAAAAAAACAAGGGTTTATGTAAGCGCGATGTATCGCTTATCGGCACACGTGCGACGGGTTTAACACGGAAGACATGCGCACAAGATAGCCAACCCAGTCACGTCGCTCTGTTATCACACAATGTAACAAATTCACACAAGACAAAAACTGACGTATCAAATTTTTCCGCTTTCAATGCTCTATCGATATCTCTCTGCAATATCTGTTCTAGGTGTAGAGCTATGAAATTGTAAACTTCGTGCTTCTATTTTTTCCAAACTTACCTGTTTTCGAAAATTCCTTTTATATAACACAAGCCCTAAATCAAAATTACGCTTTAACACTCACAAAAGTTTAGGTCTCGCTGGCAAATGCAACAAACTTAATTAACATCGGCCCATTGGTTATCTCAGAAAAGTGTTTCTGCGTTTTACATGCATTTGAATAGGCGGCATCGGAGTTAGGCCCCAGCTAAAGCTTCCTCTTAAGGCCTTACACTTTCTTTGGCTGCAACACTGTGGAGAAGTATACTCTAGGTGTTTTAAAGCCATAGTTCCCCCCCAAAAAGAACGAGTGCCAAAAACGAATGAGTACCTCACCTGTTAAGAACAAAAACGAAATCGAAAAAGACCTACAAAATCATACCAAATCCTCTTGATAAACGTGTAACCTACAGACTATAGCGCATATTAATGATCATTTTGGCCTGTTGATTAATCAAAGGAACGTCTCGAAGCAATGTAAACAATAAGCTGAGAAAGCAGTCTACAGCTTGAGTGAGAGACTACGTATGCTTCCAGTATTACTGAACGACGCAATGGCTGCTCGTCACCGTCAGTTCGGTAACCGTTGTTTTCGTTTTCAAGCGTCATGTAGTAACATTCATGCCGTTTCTCACATGCTAGCGTTCGGAAGGGCCAGTCCATGCACGTCGGCATGATGACGTCGTTGGTTGTATTCTGACGTTTAGGAATCTTGTTTACGCACTTTACAACGTTTATGTCCAGATGTACTATGTCTGCCTCTATAACCCTATCCCAGAAGAGTAGCACATGAAACAACGAATGATTTTCTTTGGCACAGTAATTGCACATGCACGTTTTAATCAACATGGCTACTGCTACCTATTATTTCTTTTTTCGTAGGGCTACCACGAAACCTTTAACGAAAGCCTCTCACTAACGAGAATGAAAATCAGGTTAACCGTTATCTCCTGTAATTTCCACTTCGTGTACGGGCTTGAAAAGGAGAAAAGAGCAAGAAAACTGGAAGGGAATGGGTCATAAAGAAAAAAAAAAAGGAACATCGACTTCATGGCGCCACAAAACTGATTTAGGCGGTGGTAGCATTATAGGGCTGAAAAATTCGTGCCAGTCATTACTCAAGACTTCTTTTTTCAGGAATGGCTATATCCGACGTAATATATGGTGCAAAATAAATCTCGTCGTGGTAATGCAATCGTGCACCAGTGGAGTGCCCAGGAGCTTAACAATCTTCTTGGTAATTTTGACGCTATCATTTGAAGCAATAAATAAAGAGCGTCTTAACCGGCTGCCAGAGAAAAAGGTATCCTGGTCTCACCATATTGTCTGCGTTCTCAAGCAATACAGGCTCAACAAAAGAAGCGACACACTCTGGTCACTATTCTGCATTATGCAGATGCTACTCTTCGAAGTCCTTGTCCTTCACACTGCTTGCTGACTAGCCACTCGTCTCACTACCATCAATACTGATTAGGAACGTCGCTCTTGCAAGGTAATCGTTACCTCCCGCTGCTAATAAATCTTCCGTTGCGGCAAGTCCATTCGCCCTGCTTCCGTGCGCTCTCGGTTCCGCCGACGTCAATCTTATGAAGGCAAACGTCGTGAAGAATGCTTAATGCGCCCTTCCACACGAATGTATTCGTGCTTTTTTTAACGACAGCTGCTTCGAGGTTACTCTATAATTGGTGCGCATCGCTTCGCTAACCTGGGAACTGTCGCGGCAGTACCCTGTCTCAGAAGAACTTCAGTTTGGCCTAGTTGGTGTTTACTGCATATCATATTGACCGGAGATAAAGAAGATCACAGCGGAAGAGAACACAAAAACGACACCGTGTCGTTTTTGTGTTTTCTTCCGCTGTCCCCTTCCTTATTTGCGGTCAATATGATATGCAGCACCCTGTCTGTTCTCCGGTGCAAACCTAAAATCCCGCTCATGCTGACGAGAGCGACCAAGTCGGCCGATGGTCCTAATGGTATTCAATTGTGCTGAATAAAGCAGGGTCATTTCAGGCGTGGGCAGAAAGTTCTGGCGAACACTCGAGGAGGCATTGAAGGTGCTGCGCACAAAGTGAACCCTTCTCGTAAGTTCACTTTCGTGTGCTTACATGTTTACTCAGGTAGGGCCGCTTCGCATTTGTTCTGGGTTTCTCCGGAGGCATTATTCAACATACTGGAACAACTGTTCGCGAGAATGGTTGAAATTAGCATTCCGTTTTCTCCTTTTTTTTCCTTTTTATGAGCTGCTGGAAGAAGAACGAACAAAGTGTTTCCTGTTGTGCGTAAATACAGCATCGCGAATGAAGAGAGTCCCTGTGGCATGCAGCCACAATGCGCGGCTATATTTTGAAGCCTCTTATGTAACCTACGCGCGCGGGATGCGAGGGATAAAAAGAGTCTGCAAATTCACCCACTTGCGCCAGTGACGGTCTTCGACAACGGCTTGCAGCCGTTTACCGACACGAAGGAGACATACCATATAATGCGTAGCCGTTACGTAGCGCTTCCAGTATAATTGATAATGTTGGCATTGCGCGACTTTCCGAATATTCTAGCCGGCGTACCAACTTTTATACAGAAATGTTTATTCAGAAATACGCGCTTTATTTATGGATGGCCGCGTTCGGGGGCTTGTATTTCATAACAATGTGAACCCGTGTTAAGGACTCCTTGCTTCAAATGATAACTTCTCAAACGAAAATATAGATATCGCAGCCAATTGCCCACGTTATGTCGCATCGTTTTAGTTCTGTGTTTAGCATAATCGCAGCCAAAAGTGGCGGACGTAGTCCACGCAACGTAGTCCACGCATCGCGTTACCAGCCTCCGTTTACAGGCGCATGAATTTAAACCAGCCCATCAACGTCGCTTTATTGTGCTACCAAAATAGCGACGCATTCCACGAAGTGCACACTCCACGTGCCAGATTCTCTTTTACCGAGTAGGCTGATGAACTTCCACCGACCCTGATGCGTCGTGCGCCGACATTAGCATGCGATCCTCCAGCTTAGCATCGACGTGGGTGGAGCGGCGCGCCTGCTTGCGCAATTAGGCGAACCCAGTGTAAACTCTGACGGGTTAATATTCGGGAGCGCCTGCTCGTCACGAGAATTCCGGAAAAGCGGGTTAGACTAGGGTAATTGCCTCCTTGTCAATACACTGGGTGATCTCTCTCCCCCCCTCCTAGCCCACCCCTTCAAATCTCGTAAGTACAGTTAACGAGTTTCGGTAACTCTGACAGTCGTGCACTTCATCTGTTTGCTCACTTTCCACTCCGGCGTACAAAAATACAATTTACAATATCGGTATTTTGCCGCGATATTATAGAAACACACAAACACACACACAAATATATATATATATATATATATATATATATATTGCAAGCACGTTTTACGAACTTCATCGTCCTCCTTTGTATATAGCCATCATCATCCCTGTTCTTTATGCTGGAGCCTGAGCAGTGCCTGAGGAATAAATGGGTCTGCTGGCGCTACCTGTCCTGGTCGTCTTCCGTCTTTCAAAGTGGTGAAGGAGCGTCAAAATCCCTAGGTCCTAACGCCTTCCTGCCCTGCCTGGAGATACGTTCCGGTCGCCGCCTGGGCCCGGCCACCCCTAGAGTTATGAAAACCTCGGCCGCTGGAACTATCGCTACCCCTAACGCACCCACACCCCCGACATCGGCTGAACTGACATCGTGCACCATTACCAGCCCTAAACATGGTTCACCAGTCTTTGCGGGTCTCCGCGGTGATGACGTTGATGATTAGCTCGGCAATTACAACCGCGTGAGTTCGGCCAATGGGTGGGCCGACATACAGAAGTTGACTAACGTCGTGTTCTATCTAACCGGCGTTGGGAAAACGTGGAATTTTAACCACGAAACTGACATCGCCGACTAGTCAGCTTTTAACACCAGCTTGCGGCAAATCTTCGCGTCTTCATCTGGCCGTTCAGAAGTCGCCAAACAGAAGCTCGCTGCACCTGTCCAACTTCCACATGAGTCATATACTTCGTACATTGAAGATGTCCTGGCTCTCTGCCGCCGCGCAAACATTGGAATGATGGAAGCCGAACACATTGACCACATTCTCAAAGGCATTGGTTCCATTGCATTCAACGCTTTAGCTGTTCACAATCCTACCTCAGTTCTAGAAATTACATCAATATGCCTGGGCTTGGACGAGCTTTAGTCCCTCCGTATTCACCATGACAGCGACCTTCACCTGCCACCTCATTCTGATCTTCGTGCTCTTTTCCGCACTATTATTCGCGAAGAGCTTCAGGAGCAGCAACAGAGGCGATCCATTGTTGCTTCCGCCCCATCCCCAAAGTTCGAATTTCGCAACCTTGTGAAGCAGGCGCTGGAAGTCATTATGACTCTGACAACGTCTGTTGCACCACCAGCGTTCCCGAGGACCACATACGTGGATATCACCGCAATACCACCTGCTGCTGTCCCATCTGTTTCTCCTGACCTTACCTGCAGCCATTTGGCTTCTTTTGGCGCCAGAGCACCTGCTGCGCCTTCAAATCCTCAGCGGCATCCACCTCGTCCGATCTGCTTTTACTGCGCTATACGGGGCCACATATCGCATTACTGCCGCATCCCGCCAGCTGGATGAAAGCGGAGGCTATGCCGATTTCGAGAGAGACGGGATCCGAAGACCTGACCAACACTTGGAAAACTAAGGATTTCAGTTTTTGGAGGGAAAACTGCTTCCTGTCGAACATCAGAAATACCTCCTTGTCGGCCGGCCAATAGGCTGTCTGTAACTAGCGAAGGTGTTCCTGTGCAAGCTCTCGTCGATACCCGTGTCACTGTTTCCGTTCTGTGTAGTTATTTGCGCTCACGGCTACGTAAAGTCAGAACGCCCTATCTTAGACCCGTATTCACACCGATGGACAATGTACGGCTCGTGTTTTGATCGACGGCATTCTTCACCACGTTGACATGATTGTGCTACCCGCGTACATCCATTAACTTATTATCGGTTGTAACTTCCTGCATTCTGCCTCCGCCGTTATATCACGTAGTGAGAACGTCGTGCACATCACAGATACAGCGAATACACTTATTTTGGGGTCGCTACCCTCCATCTTCACCTTGGCTGTCACTGCAGACTGCGTCCTGCAGTCTGGTCCGAACACGTTGCAGCTGTCACATCCAGCTAGGTAACCGATGGAGACGCACTAGTTACTCTTTCTTCGCGCTGTACTTCACGAGGAATTCTCGTCGCTCCTTGTCTCGTCCGCTTTTCATGTGGACAAGCTCTTCGGTTGGCCTGCAACACAACACCAGATCCTGTGCTGTTGCCCAAAGGGATGACCGTGGCAACCTTGACCGACTCTCCGCTGATCTCTGTCGCAATGCCTTCCTCGTCTTCGTAATCAGTACCAGCTTCAGGCTTGGATTCTTCTTGTCTCCAAGTCATAATTGGTTCTTACCTAACCGCTGCCCAGTCAGACGCGTCGCCCTTTTGGCTAAGCACAAATCTTGCTTTGATAGCTCTGCCACCGCACTGGGCCAAGCTTCCGTGGCTGCACACCCCATCGAAACCGAAGGTTCTGCAATTATAAGCCGTCGCCCATATTGCATTTCGCAGTCGTAACGGAAGGTCATAGAACAAGTGGATGACATGCCAGCACGACAGATTATCCAACTTTCATGCAGTTCCCGGGCTTCTCCTGTCGTTCGGATGTAGAAAAAAAGATGATTCCGTTCGCTTTTGCGATAGTTATCGAGGGCTCAATAAGGTTAGACGCAAGGATGTGTATCCTATGCCGAAGCTTGTTCGCTCTGCCAATTGTCGAAGCCTTAGACGCATTATAAGGAGCGGAATATTTTTCCAGCCTTGATCTGCGATCAGTATATTGGCAGATCCCCATGATGGAGGTTGACAAAGAGAACTGCTTTCGCCACACCGGGCGGGCTTTGTGAATTTAATGTGATGCCATTTGGCCTCTGGAACGCTCCAGCCACGTTTGAGCCTATGATCGACGCTGTTCTTCGTAGCCTAAAATGGCAGGCCTGCCACTGTTATCTAGATGACAACGTTGTTTTTTCTTCCACCTTCAGCCAACATCTGCAAAGATTAGACGAAGTCCTCCAATGCCTTTAAGATGCTGGCCTCCAGATTAATACTAAAAAGTGCACATTCACCAGCAGAAGCATCAAAGTCCTGGGTCACGTCGTTTCAAAAGACGGCATCCAACCCGACCCTGAGGAGACTGCTGCTGTGCTTCAAATCCCTCGCCTATGGAAGCAGAAAACATTGCGCAGCTTTCTCGGCCTGGCCTCATACTTTCGCCGTTTTATATGCAATTTTGCTACAATAACAGCTCCTCTACATAAGCTACTGGTCACCGGCTCTCTTTCACATGGTTCGAATATGGTGAGTCGGCATTTCAAGCCCTTAACAAACACCTCACTTCAGGACCAATGCTTCACCACTTTGATGAGAGAGCGCCTACTATACTCCGCACTGGCGCAAGTGCACAAGGCATCAAAGCAGTGCTCCTGCAACAGCGTCCCGCACCTCAAGAGCAGGTTCTGGCATACGCCAGCCAGACCCTCTCGCCATCTGAGCGGAACTGCACCGTCACAGAGCAGGAACGCCTGGCTATTGTTTGGTAAATTCAGAAGTTTCGCCCGTAGCTCTACGGTCGCAATTTCACCATCTTCAGCGACCATCCTGCTCTGTGTTGCCTCTCGTCTATGAACAACATGTCAGGACGCCTGGGAGGCTGGATACTGCGCTTACAACAATATGAATTCACAATAACGTACAGGTCTGGCAAATGTCATCATGATGGAGACGCCTTGTCTCGGTGCCCATATTCGCCTACTCTTGATCACGCGCACTCCACGTCTCCCCCACCTCGCTCTGACGCAACGCCTGCCTCACACCAGCTCTTACTATGTCACTGCATCAAGCGCGGCTTCTTCACCCTCCAATTTCACTTCCCTTCATTGCGCAGACCCCTACTGTAGAACTCTCATTGATCGCCTTCGTGACTTAACTAAACCACCCAACAGCCGCTCGCGACGCCAGCTCCGCCAATTTCGCCTTCAATATGGGGTTCTTCACTGTTATAGTTACCATCCCACGGGCAACAAGTGGGTCCCAGTCCTACTTCGCTGCCTTCGTCTTCCAGTCTTAGAAGCTTTTCACGATGACGTTGCCGCCGGCCACTTAAGGCTTCCACAAGACCTAAGACCACATCAAGACCCGCTGCTTCGGGCCTGGATTGCCCACAACGGTAGCCAAATACGTTGCCTCGTGAGCGTTATGTCAGCTCCGTAAACGCTCCACATCCCCTCCTGCCAGGTTTCTCCAGCCGCTCCCATGTTCGACCAAGTCTTTCAAACTCGTTGGAATTGACTTATATGGTCCCTTGCCGTTGATGCCCTTCGGTTATCGTTGGATCGTCCCTGCGGTAAACTGTCTAACAAGATACGACGAGACTGCGCCTCTTCGCTCGAGTGCCGCTTCTGAATTTGCTGACTTTTTCTTGCAATCCATAGTCCTGCAGCATGGTGCTCCTCGCATTCTTTTGGCTGACCGTAGCAAAGCCTTCATGCCCCATTTCCTAGAGGAACTCTTACGGGCGACTAATACGAAACATAAAACCACTTCTACATATCACCGGCAAACGAATGGTCTTTCTGAGTGCTTCCACTATACGCTCTCTGACGTGATTTCTGCGTATTACGTCCGGACCACACAAACTGGGAAAATATTCTTCCTTTTGTTACATTCGCCTACAATACTGCGAGACGACGGGCTTTCGGGTACAGCCCTTTCTTCCTCGTGCATGGACGATGTGCGTCCTCCGTCTTTGACGCAGAATTCTTTTTCCTGCTGCTCCGCCTAATGCTTCCCTCCAAGAAGAGTTTGCAGCTCGAGTTGCGCATTGCCGTGCAATCACTCGTAGAAACACCGCAGCTACCCAAGAAGAAAGAAAGCGTCGCTGTGTCAGTAAACGTCACGACATCGCCTTCCACCCTGGAGACCAAGTCGTTCTATGGACGCCGGTTCGAACCTCTGGACCTTGCAAGAAATTTCTTCAACTGCACATTGGGCCCTACATCGTCCTACAACAAACTTCCGCAGTGAACTACCTAATCACTCCTCTTCACACCGTCGCGGACCGTCGTCGTCGTAGTGCAGAAATAGTTCGTCTCACGCGTGAAGAACATTATTCCGCACTCACTCGATCTTTAGATTGCGGCCAGTTTGGCCGCTTCCAAGGCGGGGGGATCAGTGTAAGCACATTTAACGTACGTCGTTCTCATTTGTATGTAGCCATCATCTCAGATCATGTTCTCAGATCATGAACAGCAGGTTGCCATTATCTCCCAAGAGAAAAGTCTATTACAGCTGTGTCTTACCAGTACTCACGTACGGGGCAGAAACCTAGAGGCTTACGAAAAGGGTTCTACTTAAATTGAGGACGACGCAACGAGCTATGGAAAGAATAATAATGGGTGTAAAGTTAAGGGATAAGAAAAGAGCAGATTGGGTGAGGGAACAAACGCGAGTTAATGACACCTTAGTTGAAATCAAGAAAAAGAAATGGGCACGGGCAACACATGTAATGAGGAGGGAAGATAACCGATGGTCATTAAGGGTTACGGACTGGATTCTAAGGGAAGGGAAGCGTAGCAGGGGGCGGCAGAAAGTGAGATGGGCGGATGAGATTAAAAAGTTTGCAGGGATAAAATGGCCACAATTAGCACATGACCGGGGCAGTTGGAGAAGTACGGGAAAGGCCTTTGCCCTGCAGTGAGCGTAACCAGGCTGCTGCTGCTGCTGCTGCTGCTGCTGATGATGATGATGATGGTCATCATCATCATCATCCATCTTTTTGTCCTCCTTCGTGCTGGAGCCTGGGCCGTGCCTACTGAATTGACGGGTCTGCTAGCGCTGCCTGTCCTGGTCCTCTCCCACCTTCTCATACATACATATATATATATATATATATATATATATATATATATATATATATGTGTGTGTGTGTGTGTGTGTGTGTGTGTGTGTCTGTGTGTCTGTGTGTGTGTGATTGTGCGTGCGTGTACGTGTGTGTGTGTGCGTGTTTAGTCAATCTTCAATTTTTAATATTCATAACATAAGAAGCCAACAAAAATGATTCGAAGGACAGCATAAGGGACAGTATTTATACTTCTTAACTGAAGTAAAGAAATGATAAATAAACAGAAACGCAGGTCACCACAGGCAAACGCTGCGATTGCATCCTACACAGAGAGAAGAGAAGGTGCTGAGAAGGGAATAAGTTGGGATTACACGGAGACGAGGTGCTCTTTAGATGGAACAAATACCGAGTAAATGTGGCGAGTGAGTTTGTGCAAGAGACAACTAAATACCAAGTGAATGTTGGGTGCAGAACATTTGCTAAAGAGACAAAGGTGCACCAAAAGGAATCTGGAACCATGTAAGAGCACTTGCATTTCAACTAAAAATTTGCAGACAGCTATATGGGCTGAAGACGGTAACGCCTTCGAAGGAGACGATGCGCTGAGGAATATCACAGACACTGTTAGGGTTAATTTCAGCAGAAAAGAAAGCATAGTTCAGACCCAAACAGATCCAGCATCAACAGAGAAGCCTGATGGATTATTATTTACCATAGACAATTTTACTGGAAAAGCGCAGAAAAAAATGTCCCTATTAATACCGCCGCAGTACGCGATGAAATCCCAATGCAGCTAATCCAAAATTTCGGTCTAAAGAGCCAGGCACAGCTGACTAAGGGAGCCTACAACAACGTAGACAGGCAGTTTCTATGGGAAATTGTCAGCACGAAGGCATAGATGACAATTTCGTGGAGCTGCTGAAAGATATATATATATATATATATATATATATATATATATATATATATATATATCTATCAACAAATAAGTACAATTTGTATCGAAAAGCAAAAATTGTAATGAAGTGGTGGAAATTCACCAAGGACTGAAACAACGATGCCCTCTGTCTCCATAGTTGTTAACACTTCATGTTAAGGGCATAGAAAGACAACTGGAAAACAGCCAATTATGATTTGATTTATCACTCATGGATAATGACCAAATGGTGCTACAGAAGTTTCAAGGACTGCTGTATGTGGATGGCATAGTGCTACTAGGGGACAATGCAAGATATCTACAGGCACCGGCCAATGTGTATGGCAACGAAACGACAAGCATAGGCCTTAAATTTAGCACAGACAAATCTGGAATTATGATCTTTTATGAAGAGACAAGTAACTACGTGGTTTCTATCCAACAGCAAGCCATACCTATACACAAGCAATATAAATACGTCCGCGTATACATGAACGAAAGAAAGACTCAATTGCTCAAGCAGCCACCAAAATAATCTGAAAATAAAAGGGAAGCTGAATGCACTGGCATAATGAAGCATAGGACATTTTGGGGTCACAACAAATATGGTGGGGCGTGGAATCTGGAAAGGGTCATTGTGCCAGCACTGACGTTTGTAAATGACATTGTGTGCCTAAAATCGGATATATTGTCGGGATTAGAAATTAGTCGAAGATCGGTAGGCCGGTTGGCTTTGGGAGCCTACGGCAAAACCACAAATGAGGCAGTGCAAGGGGAAACGGGTTGCGCTTCGTTTGAAGGCATTTGTTTGAAGGTAATGGGCGCCTAAAGTGCACAAATATGTGTACCTACAAAGCGTGGACACAGAATGGAGGAAGTGATAAAGAAAGTTGGCAACAAAGTACAGGGTAATTGAAAGTGCAGATACGCAACCAGGAGTAATCAGAAAGAAAGTGTAAGAAACAGAGACAGCAAATTGGATGCAAAGAATGGAAACGCAAACAGACCACAGCGGTTTCCGAGAATGAGAAACAAGAAATTATAAGAGAGATAACGATAACATGAAGGGAATTGCCTTGCTATTTGTGTTTGGAACTTGTTGCCTAAGGACAAAAACATAGCGCAGCAAATATTCGGAATCAGATTAGGTGTGTGTGTTCTGCAGCAAAAAATCAACAGACCACTCAGCACGGCCTAATGGAATGCGAAGGGATTCACCCATCACCCAGCGATACCAGCACGTAACATACAACTTCGAGAAGCGCTTGGATTTAAAGCACACGGAAGTGTCGACTGGTCAGCATTTGATACAAGCAGGAAACGTTTAGAATATTGGTAGAAAGAAAGCAGGGAAGGGACTCATATGACCTGATCTATTGCAGGCATATGCAGCAGCACAAGGTAGATAAGACAAAATAGATGTATACAAGAATGCTATAAGAAAGAGCATACCTGAGTAACTCAGTCATGCTAGGTGACGACATGTCCCCGCTCTGTTTCAAAGGGGTTGCCAATGAATCATCATCATCAATAATATTATGACGTCTACCAATGTAGACCAGCGTGCAATTCAGGACATAAGCTTCCGTGAACAAGCCTGTCGTCGGCGCTGACAGATTAGCGCAACTGAACATGTGGCACCCAGGGAACGAATCCTTTCTAGAACATCTCATTCCAGTTAAAGGCGAAGTTCTAGCATTTGCATTTACGTTACTCTACCGACTAACAGCTTCAGTGTTGACTTTTTATTCATTTTATTTCGTTATATTTTCTCTTCACTTTGTCGTTTCACTGCACGTCTTGTATCCACACGGTGCAGCAGCACCCCTCAGTGTTAGGCACCTTGTCAGCAGGGCTCTCCGGTGAAGTCGCTTTCATCGCCGTTCAACGCCCGGAAAAAAAATTCGTTTTTTTTTTCACACGTCCTGTCGACGCCAGTTGCTTTCTTACGAGACAGCGCACTGCCAATCCAAGCCCGTGCGCCGCGCCCTGACACATTTCTATTCACGACGGTCTGTATTCTTGAGATAGGCGCGACAGCTTAATAAGCAAACTTCGTTCTCCGGCGCGATAGCAATTTACTTTTGCGTCCGTCTCGCAGTTATCACGGCTGCTTGGGTGTAAAAAAAGACTACGACACTGACAGACCAAAAAAGAAAAAAATACAGAGAAGAAACACGCGAGAATAAAAGTGAATGCGAGGTAGGCGCGTGACAAGAAAGGCGGAAAATGAAGGGCGCGGGATATTGAAAACGACGTTTCAAGCAGACAAATGACCCAGCCATTTGCGTTCCTGTTCACAGGCAGTTAAAACTGCGTAAAAAATAACAGAGGCTTCGTCGCGCGGAATCATTGCTTTACAGAGCGTGCTTATTATAATTGTTTGTGCTCTATTTTTCTCTACCTACTACGTATAGTACGAACAACATACTCAAAACATCCTGAATTATAAGCTGACCATATTGTTGCATATTTTAGTAAAATCATTTGATAGCTTCAGTAGACGAAAACCACCAAAATTTCACGGTTTCGCGCACTTTCTGTAATTTTTGATAATATCGTGTGACAGTGAGCGTTTTAATAAGATGACGTGGAGACGTTTTATTATTGCTGTGTTACAAGTGCATACAGGTAAAAAATAATTACACTGGCGTCCTTGGATTCCACTGAACATCGAGAGTCATTCCGTGAGAGAGATAAAACTTTATTATGTCCTTGATGGGGTTAAGGGGTGGCGGGGGTCGGGAGACTAACCTCCAATCCCCCCCTTCCTCAGACGGCGGCCAGTCCTTGCTTTCTGGCGGCGTCTTCGGCCATCCGGATGGCCCAGAGCTGCTCCTCTGGGTCCAAGCTGAGCAGCAATGTCTCCCACTGCTCGGCCGTACTAATGATGTGTGTGTTAGTGCGGGAGGTGTTGGTGGGTGAGGCTTTGGGGCATTGCCAGATAATATGATCGAGGTCAGCGCGGGCCTTGCACGCTTTGCAGAGTGGGGAGTATGCATCGGGGTACATGCGGTTGTAAAGCACGGGGTTCGGAAAAGTTCGTGTCTGAAGGAGTCGCCAAGTGGTGGATTGAGACTTATTCAGTGTTTTGTGTGCTGGGGGGTAGCGTAACCGCACTCTCCTGTAGTGCAGGAGAATTTCGCTGAACTTAATCATTCGGTCACGCGCGTGACCGCTATGCAGAACAGAGGGCTGGTCGGGATCGGAAGACGCAGGTGAAGGATGATGCGCCCGGTGTGCGAGAGCTCGGGCGGCATCGTGGGTGGCTTCGTTTCCAGCCAGACCTGAGTGACCAGGGGCCCAGATTATCTGCACGCGGCGTTGCCTTGGGGTAGAAGTGCCAGAGAGAATCTTGTGCGCTTGGGGTGCTATCAGTCCTCTTGCGTAGTTACGAATGGCCGTTTTTGAATTGCTGATGATGCAGTGTGCATTGGTAGCCGCGTAGGCCAAAGCGATGGCCGTTTCTTCTTCTACTTCGGGTTGCGTGGCGAATATTGATGCGGCCTCGGAGAGGCGGTACTGCGAACCCGCGACTGCGACGACCGCCATGGCGTTTTGGTTGGGGTACTCTGCTGCGTCCACGTAGGTTACGTCAGCATATCTTCCAGCAGACAGCCAAAAGAGGCCGTGGTGGTCAGCACGTAGGTGGAAATGGCGACCATATAGGTATGGGCGAAAGTTTGTTATTGCGCAAACCAACGCGAGGCATTCCCGATCTCTGATATAGTTGCTGCACTCAGCTGTGGAGAGAAGGCGGCTAGAGTAAGCCAGAACGCACTCTTGGCCACGCTGAATCTGGTCAAGAACAGCGCTGATGCCGTGACCACTAGCATCTCTACGGACTTTGGTAGGTCTGGAAAAGTGAAAATGAGCTAATAATGGGGGTTCGGTAGGGCGTTTGATGAATGTTGAGCAGGCTTCGGCTTGCCCTTGTCCTCATGAGAAAGCGGCATCTTTTGAACAAGGCGACGGAGATATAAGCACAAACCACTAAAGCATCGAACTTCCTTAGCCAATCATGGGACCGGGAAATCTTGCACCGCGCGAATTATATCCGGGTCAGGTTGAGTCCCCTCAGCGTTTACAAGGTGCCCGAGAACGGTAATTTCGCGGCGGATGAAGCGGCATTTCGACAAGTGGAGCTGAAGTTCGGTATCCCTAAAACCAGCAAGCACAGTCGCGAGGCGCTGAATGTTGCTCACTTATGTTGGGGCGAAAACGATTACGTCATGAAGATTGCAAAGATATATTGACAACTTCAAACGTTGCAGAAGAGTGTCATCGTTCTCTCGAACATCGCTGGTGCATTGCAGAGCCAGAAAGGCTTAAATCTGATATGGTAGAAGCTATCGGGCGTAATAAAGACGGTTTTCTCATGGTTCTCCTCGTCGACAGCTAATTGCCGCCAGTAGCCAACGCGGATGTAACTCGATGAAAAATATTTCGACGCATGTATAGCATGTATACAATCAAGTGCCACATTGATGTGAGGCAAACAATACCCGCATTTTTTTCCTAATGTTGTTCAGTCGTCGGTAGTCAGCGAAAAACCTCCAGGTGTTGCCCTTTTTCTAGACGGGGAAAACTGGTGAGGCCCAAGCACTAGCTGAGGGCTCGATAATCATATTTTTCCGCTACTTTGCCACTTCACTATGAACAGTGTTTCACTCGACAGCAGAAATACGATAGGGTCGTCGGTAGATGGGACAAGCGTCACCGGTGTGAATGCGATAAGCAACGATGGTTGTGACCGAGAGGGCGGTCGTCGACATAAAAAATATCGCGGTAATTGAGCAGCAGGCGTGAAGTTCACCAGCTTGGGCTGGAGCAAGGTTGCTAGCGATCATCTTGTCAACGTCGTGGTAGGGCGAGCAAGAAGCCAAACGGGAGCACTACTGGACAGGGCTGATAGAGGTACAAGTAGCGGATGTGAGCGATGATATCTGGCACTCGTGCACAGTTGTCAGGATGGGTCACCGCAGTGTGACGGGGAAGAACATAAACAAGGTGTGAAGAGTTGAGAACGGGAAGTAGAATCATTTTCAGTGGTGATGATCATGGTTGTGAGCGCGACACTATGCTGCAGAATGATGTTGATTAGCGGAGAGACGATGTAGTCGCCGTCAGGAACAGATGGCCGAGAGTCAAAAGCACAGTAGTAGCGACTGACGATGGCAATCGGGCAAAGTCGGCGGAACACAAGGAGAGAACCGCTTTAGAAACATAATCGCTGTTGGAGGGATGGTCTAACTAAACAACGCCAGTGGAGTAGACGATCAGGGCAGATTGGGCCGAAAGGAAGACTAAACCCAAGGTAAGGTCATGCGGAAACTACTCCATGGATGCACAATAAACAAAAAGGGTCGTTTGATGGCCGGCAATCGTCTTTGGGCTGTACACATGCCGACAAGGGGAGGCAGGTTGCCATCCCCAACGCGTACTGTGCACGGTACGGTAGGTGCGAGGACCTTGCTGAGTCGCTCGCGAAGGGCGGCACTTATGACAGATAGCGGCATCGCGGTATAGCGTGTGTAGACACCTCCCAGGTATTTCCAGCCCGGCCTGGAAATCCTCTGTTGACAGTGCCTATCTATGGAAGCATTTTAGACGTTGAGGTGGATGGCGCTCCAGTTAAGTCCATGGTCGACACCGGTGCACAGATATCTGTCATGAGTGTAGCCCTTTGCGAATAGAACAGATGCTGCAAGGATGCTGCGCCTACTTGCGCGCCATTGCAATATATCAGAATAGAATTAGTCATATTTAATGCGTGCCCTTTTATGCACACTGGTTCCAAGCTAAAGCATATAACTTCATCCAATACTGCCTCGAAAAGATTCAACTCTTCTGTGTGGCTATGATTGATCGTCGCGTTCACCAATGCCTATGCGTTCCGCATATGGACGGCCGACACCGCAGCATGTGGCGATTGCGGCGATGCGGAAGCAATTGGGCGTGTTTTTTACCAGTGCCAGCACTATACAATGTGCAGAAGCAATCGCTTTCCCTCATTCTGGACCAGTTGGACGACCAGCCTGTGCCGGAATAAGGAATTTCGCATTATCAACGTGACGTAACATCGCGTTAGAAGCCCGTGCAAGTGCTATTGCGCTTCATGATATCGTGCAGCCTGTGTGACCGCTTGTGATTGGAACGCTTTTTCGGTTACCTGCTCCTGTATTTTATTTTTCTGTTCTTTCTTTCTCTCTCCTTTTGCCCTCTTTCCAACCCCTATATCCTCCACTTCAGTTCAGGGTAACAAACCGAAAACTCGCATCTGGTTAACCTCCCTGACTTTCCTTACTCGTTCTCTCTCTCTTCCAGGCCGGGTGGTTGATGCAGCGTAACTTCCGGTAGCTTCACCGGCTAGTTTTTCGATGCGATGTATACGTGGGGGAGGAAGAGGAGCGAACCTGCGGCGAACAACACTGATGGCTTATGGGCAAAGGTGATCGGCTGGTACGAAAAGTACTAGGCGAGTCGTCAGTATTCGAAGCCGGCGGGCGCAACGACAAATAGAGAAACAACGAGGACCGACTGATTCTCGACGGTTGTACGGGAAGCTTCATATAGGTGACGATGACCAATGATTGCTGCAGTGACGAGCGATATGTATAACGCACGCGCAATTCAAACAGATGTGCCTATTTTCCGGTGTTCTCCACTCGGCTGGGTTGCAATGGCTAGTGAGAAACGCACAAAACTGTGAAAAAGTGGTTAGGCAGTCCTACTTCACGTTACCATCACGAATGCTGCAAACAGACGGAAGGCCCAAATTTGCCATCTCTTATGGAACAACGGCTTGTATAAGCGAGATTGAAGATGCGTTACCCTGAAAATGTTGACTAGGGGTGGCGAATCATTTTCGTCAATTTTTCCAGGCCAGACCGATGAGCTCTAGCTGGTTGGTCTTCACACTATGTCACGGCCGTATTTGGCAGCCTGCTGAACTGCCGCGTAGTGCAACGGCTCTTGACGTGTTCCAACTTCCGACACTATTTGATGATCCTTCGACTGAGTCACAGCTCTTGCTGATGAGCAGGTTAGAGGCATCATCTGCAATGCCCTTCAGCATGCAGCCAACCTCATCCGTCCCTTTCATGTTGTTGTCGACTTTACGGCAGAGGGCGAGCATATCGTAAAAATCCTCTTCAGTCACGAATTACGATGGGCTGTCGATAAATGTGTCAAAGTTAGATAACTGTATTCGAAGGTGCTCCATGCTCCATTGAAAGAATGTCAAGGTGGTAGGATTAAACTTGGTGCAGCTTCTAGTGGGTGCTCATAATTACAGTATAAAAGAATATTGACTTACTGGACAGTCAGCTCTGTTGCAGTATTTCCGAAGTATAACCAAATTACGCATTAATTACTGGCTGCAGGCGTTACTATAACAAAAAAAATTTCACCTTTGTTGGCGGAACGCATTGCATTCGAACATCCAGTCAAACATGGCACTGCCTCCAGTAAATTCGTCATGATCAGCAGTCAACTCAGGACATATAAGAAAGTAAAGCAGTCTTAATTACGCAGAGGGTTCACTTTGCCTCAAGATGAGTATATGCGTTTTCTTTTCTTTGCCACCACTTTCAGAACTGGCAAAAACAAGTAGCGGACATAAATGCGTGAACCGTGACTCAAGGAGATATACGTCACGTAAGACTCGGTCGACATTTGTGCACGGGTCGAAAGCTCCTCCTTCGCTGCCAGCTGCCGACCCATAGGCCTTTCAAGCCGGCCACGAAGTTACGCCCTCGCATACGTCCCAGCTGGTCATGTGGCATTCGTGCGTCTCGTACCAGACTAGCGCTGTGCCTCCGAAGTAGAATGTTACGTTGGCCAACCTTAACGTTGCATCTCACCGACTGTGGTTGCTTACGTGCTCATACCACGAAATCCAATCTTCAACTGCAGTTGCGTCGGTGCCACAGAAGATCACTGGATCTTTAGGCTGGGACAGCACGACGCAAGTCAGAGCCTGCTGTGCCGGAAGTGGGCGTGGCGCATCGGCCATCGGGCCTTATGACTGTCGGCCACTACGGCAGTATTTACGCGGCGTCCGTTGCAGGGCTTGGTGTTTTGGTTCCCCGCACCTCCACCAAAACGGTCGCGTGGCGGAAACAAGCCCAAGTGACGTTTACGAGCGCAGGCATGAACACGGATGGCTAAAACCGACACCTTAAAACATGGCGACGGAAGCGTTCGCAGGAACCACACACAGGTCATCGTCATCGCCTTTGCTTTGCCTGTCTTGGTCGTTTTCATCGTTGAAAATATTGTGTTGTCGACGTACGCTATCCAGACCACATCGAGGTTCACATTCTTCTTGAGGCCTCTTCAAGCTAGCTCGCGTAGCTCGTGTTGCGTACATTATGCGCCTGCAACGTGAACGGCAGGTATTGCTTTCTTCGTTAGCGCCGATTGACCACCAACTGTTCAGTGAAGAAGTGTTACTAAGGCCATGGAACGACATCGTAGGAATAAAGCGAGCCATCAAGGTTCTCTTAGAATTTTTTTTATTCGCAAGCTTATATTTAAGACCGTCAATGGGCCCTTCAGACACGAACTTTAATATAGTCGTATCTTAATGCTTATCCTTATCATAACTCCTCATATTCTCTTTTACTCCTCTATCACCTTCATTATGAGAGAAGCAGCATGCTACAGAGTTATCGTAGCTCGTGCCGAGCTCCTGGCATTTACTTAAATAAATTGTTCTCTCTTGTGCGCATGCAATTTTTTCTTATTACATATTTTCTGCATATTTAATCCTTTATTTACTCCGTAAGGCGAATGTAAGTGGCCGTCACCACTTTAGTGGGATCAACATTTTCTCGTTATCATAACTTCAGCGAGAAATCAAAATAGTGAGCCCGTATAAGGCGTAGATATGGTACAAAATCCACATAAATAACTGTTGCAGTCGAATCAGCAAACACGACCGTCATACTCATTCCTGCTAAAGCTGATTAAAATGTGCCCTAAGAAAGAAAAAAAAATGCAAGCCCGAAGATTTTTCTGAGCTTCGGCTGAAGGACATATTTTTATACGTACGCGCGTTCTCCGACGCAACGCATGCTCGTTGCACGGATATATGAGACGGGTTTCAACATTCCTCGCTTCGACTCACGGAGGAAAATAGAAAGAAAAAAAAACAGAGCCACTACCTACGTACGTGGCAGTTACAGACTAGGCATTTGAGCCGATTCAAGTTCTCGCTTGTTAGTCGTACGTACAGCGCCATAAACAAATGCGAAACGGCTGCTCCCACGTCCCGCCGGATCTCGCCCGGTTCTTGCTCAGTTTTTCCTTAACAAACAGCAAGCGATTACCAAGAGCAAATCACGAACACTGCGCAGGGTCGACGCACAAGCCCTCGGCGCGTTTGTTTTTCACCATTGCCCGTCTTCGCGAGCAGAACAGCGGATGAGATGAAAAAAAGAAGAAAGAGAGGCACATAACGCGACGGCGGAATAAAACTACCGCGCGCGCCGGCGCCCGATCCTCTTGCCTCGTTAGCGGTATACACCAACGCCAGAGTTGGAAATGCTCTGGCACACACACACACACACAAAAAAAAAAAAACTACGATCCCAAGACTCGCGCACGTGTTCTGGCAGGAAAAGAAAAGTGGAAAAAAAGGAGAAATTCGAGGGAAAGCGAGGGGAATCAAGGGAGAGAAAGGGAAACGACGGAGGTGAGCTCATAAGCCTCGAAAGGCCTAAAGGGGGGAGAGAGAGACAGCAGCACAGGGAACGGATTTAGAATTGTCTAATTAGACCCCGGGTGACTTGAGGGCGCGACGCCAGTGAGGCGTACTAACGAACGCCCCGAGAGTCACTTAAGCCGGATTGTTTCGGCCGACTGGCTTTGTATTGGCTGGCAGCGTTTGGATGCGCCCAGCCATGCCGGTTTGGACGGCCGTGGCCGAGAAAATAGCGGGGGCCGAAGGCCGCACTGCGCAGAAATGCTATTGGCGTACTCACGTTCGCCGAGTATAGTGGCTCCACTTATGTATACTATACACACATGGGCGGTGCGTGCGCCCATCGACGGCTGCCTGTATAGAGCTTACGGCGGCTTAAGGAGCTCCCCGAAGAGCATTCAGAAAAGACATTGCATGACATGGCCAACTGCTGCCTTCATCTTTATTGCCCCCACTTTTTTTTTCTATGGACGAAGAAACGCGCATCACCCGATATCGTGAAAGTGTAGATGGAAGATTTATTATGCACACATGAAGGCAAGAAGTATACTCGCTGTTCTTCGTTCTTTGCTGATGCTGTAACCTGCACTTATTTCCTCTGCAGGCGCTGGTATTGAAATACTCGGCACTTCTTTCACGTGATGTCGTCACGATCGATCGGCGCAGCTTAGTTTCCATCATGCCGCTTACTTACTGTACGTACAATCGCTAGCCATGGTCTGAGGTTCACAGGCGGGACGAATTGATATTTTATTTCTGGTCGCTGCCTAGCCCATGCAAACTGAAATCAAGGGCTATATATTACGCGGGCCTGTTGACCAGTGCCCTTCACTGAGACAATTCCAGATGAATGATTGGCCTAGAACAATTTATTAATTTTTTTCTGATGCCGGTGGTCGCTACATTTCTGCTCACGACCTTATATTCGTAACAGTGCCCTTATTTAATCAGGCATACATTATCATTGGTTTCGGCTATGGCCTTATGTGTATTTGTCGATGCACGAAGGTCTCGGAGTGCAACTGCTGTAGACTAACCGCAATACAAACTCCACCCCTGTTCATGCGACGTACTCGTAGGACAAAAGCGTTCCTGGGCTTAGTGATGACCTCAGAACAAGTCAGCTGACTCACCGCTTCTTGCACGCGCTTCACACGAACTACGATAAGAGGTGAGAGAAAAAACGAAGCAACACAAACTTTCGAAAGCTCGATTCCCAATATTATCACCGATCCTATCGGAAGCTACTTATTTTGTGTAATATCGCCGTCATCACTACACAAAAATAAAGGAGCTTCAACTCAACCAAAATCCTTCATTGTTCATTGCTAAACAGCTGTACCCACTAATATGCAGCTGCGTCGTACAATAAATGAAAACCTCATTGCAAGAGAAGAGGTGCTCAGCCATTCCCAAAGTAAAACAAAAAGTATTCTACTAACTAAAATTACTAAATGGGAACCATGGCGCTGTGATCTCTCAGCGACCTTGGGCATGATGTATTCGTCCAACATTCGTCCTTGTCAACTGAGACGTTCCTGTGGCTTTATTTATTACGGTTTATCGGCCTATAATGGCATAAATTTTCGAGCACTCGCATTCTTTTTAACGCAAAAGGCCACAGGACTCTAAGCAAAAGTGTCACAATTGAAATTTCTTGCATCTATAACGTATTACTTTGTTGGATATCATCAGTTTGCGAACACACGAAGTCCTTTGAAGCCAGGAAGATAAAGTTTGCTAAATTCGTGTAATACCCTTGATTTTCATGCCGGCTGAACCACGATGCTTGCAGCTGGCGCATAATGTTTGTAGGCAACTCTGGAAAAAGAAAAAGAAAGGGAATTCCAGTCGTCCAATGCGTTCACTGTAGAAGCTGGACCAGCGCTTCAACTGAATGGTGCTGTCCAGCGTGTGAAATCACCTTCGCTATTGACTCTAGCTCCTGCGTTGCGCGTATGAGCGCAACGCAACCGAAGCTTAGAGAAGAAAACAATCCGTTAGCAGAACCTTGGCCAGTTTTCAGCATCCTTCACCCTGCAGCTGCGCTACGCTCGATGTCCTGTGTGTACGTACAATACACCTGCGGGACTCGAACGCTTGACCCACATCTCATTTGCTTTCCGTCGTGCCAGAACCTGCAATTTGTACGTCTATCACCTGCTCCACCACTACGCGAACAGACTGTGATTGTGACCTTTTGTGGCTCGGCATTGTATTTACCAGTCATTACACCTTCTTTAGTGGAATTGGCGGCTTTCCCAAGTGGTAGACGTGCAACAAGTAGGAGGCATTTTCACACCACTTTGTGTCTGCCAATGTTACTTTGCCCATAGATAAATTACGTACGCAGTACTTTATAGACAGTACCATCTCCGACTATTAAAACAGGTAGGCTAGGGCTACCAAAATACCTTCGTGCATAAAAAAACAACTTACTTTTGCTTTGTTGAAGTCTCTAAGGTAAACGGACCTGCACAATATAATTTCAGAACGCTGTATTGCTGTATTACTACTGTGTTACAATACTGTTAGATTATTTACGCAGAACACTTTTTTCGTGCTCATTTTCTGCTTCTGTAATCCCTACCCCTTGTGCAGGATATCTAATTAGGACCGCCTGTTGTTAAATTCATTTCCCTTTTAGAGAGCTATCAAAGAATAATAATAGTAAATTCTGCGATTTTACATGCCAAAACCAGGTTCTGGTTTTTATGCATGCTCTAGTGGGGCACTCCGGATTAACTTTGGCCACGTAAAATTCTCTAACGTGCACCTAAATCTAAGTACACAAGCGTTTTAGCATTTCACTGCCTTCGAAATGAGGTGCGTATTTCGTGCAGAATTGTAGAGATAAGAGCTTGCGCTTACCGCTTCCCTACTGCTGCTTAAATTTAGCAGGAAGATGGCATTTTATAGCTGCGATTCTTCCATGTGACACTTGCCACAGTTACTTCCCTGGCCTTTGGGGAAAAATATGTGAAGTTGCATTTGTCAATGAGGAAGCTTAGCTGCTCCGAATACGGTGTTAGCATAAGCTTATGTCGCCGCCTGTCGGCAGCTGGAGAAAACGCCTGTTTTGGGAGGGTTGCCGCATTTCCGGAGGAACGGGCAAGACGTGACAACCCTCCTGGACTTACTGCCTTCTCAGCTAGGGACAGGCGCTGACACAAGCTTATACTATAGCAATGCTAGTGTTGTATTCGGTGCAGCAAAGCTTCTTAAAAACAAAGTAAATAACTATACCAAGTGTTAAATGCAACGATCAGCATTATAACACGTTATATTTCTCCGAAATATGAGCAACAGAAAAGCAGTGGTAAGCGCAAAATCGTATTTTCAGATTTTTAAGGAATGTATGAACGTCTCTGTACAGGGTTGAACATTTTACAGCGAAGCTGTTTGTTGCTAGGGTTCCATACAATTTTCCTTTCCATAATTAAATATGCGTGAGCAAAAAACTATCATCATCAGTAATGGCTCGTGCCACTGCTCGCGCGTTCGTCGTCGTCGTCTCCCACAGTTGACTCCGTTGCCGTTCATCATGGCAGCGTTTCCATATTGCCCCTCCCTCTGCGAAGGCACTGACGGCACTGGCCCACTGTCAATCGGTGCGGTGATTTCGGTCTCAATTTCTTTGCCCAAAACATGTCGCGAAATGAGAACAGGAATGTACATAATGAACGTATAACACGAATAAACGTGGATATATAAAAATGAATGTGTATGCGTACCTTTCATGACGAGGATCTCTTTTCAAGGCAATACATGTGTTCGTACCTTTGTTCAGAATTCTGTGTCACCTCTTAGTCTTGTGTTACACAGCTTCTAAGGACATCCACCTTAATGGCGTGGAATGGCTCATAATTTTTAAGCTTACGAAATTTTTAAAAATTGCTTGTTCTGTATAATTCTAGTTAGTGAGATCGATTATTGAGACAGACAGACATTGCTCACACGGGAAGTCAAAACACGTATGAATTATTAAACAAATGTTTGCTAACTAACTTGATAAATAATTACTTTAGGGTACATATTGCAAGTTAAGATTTGTAGCCGGTGTATTTGCAAGGCCTATCCACTTGGAATGATCAAGTTTCCAAAATGGCACCAGTTTAGAGATATACGCCATCAAACTCGTGGTTAAAATGCAGTGTTGTGCAACTTATTTTTTAAATAAAACGCTCTTCTATGCATTAGAGCACGAAAGTAACTGGAACAGCCATGTATTTCGTTCCACAATTTGGAAAATAACATCTTGAAAGTGACGTCATCCCGCAAATTCATTTCAAGTGGATACCTTTTGCAACCTCACTGGCCAGAATTGGTGAATTGCTTATACATGCCGCAAAGAAATTAATAAGGGTGTTAATTAGTGATTTGTTAATTAGTTGAATATGTGTTTCAATTTCCAAAGCACAGAATTATACTCTCTGCCACAGGTGACTTTTAATAATTCCATGAAACTGGAAAAAAATTAAATTATGCGGTTTTACGTGTCAAAACCACTTTCTGATTATGAGCACGCCATAGTGGAGGACTCCGGAAATTTCGACCACCTGGGGTTCTTTAACGTGCACCTAAATCTAAGTACACGGGTGTTTTGGCATTTCGCCCCCATCGAAATGCGGGTGCCGTGGCCGTGATTCCATTCCGCGACCTCGTGCTCAGCAGCCTAACACCATAGCCACTGAGCAAGCACGGCGGGTAAACTGAAAAATCATCACCCCGTATACAGGGTGCTTCAGCGAATACATTATACTTCTAACGCGACAGCGTTAAGTAGCTCGTGTCGCAGAAAAGCCGGTGTCGTCGGCATCGGCGGCGTTGGCCGTGAGCGAAAAATCCCGAAAGGCAATTCATAAATAAAAACAACTTGCAAGAATCGAACCAGGGTCTCCGCAGTGTGAGACGGATACGCTACCACCCATCCATGAGTTCGATGGTTCAAAGCGGGACAAAAGCGCCTCTATTGAATGCGGTGTCGCCTTAGAAACTTGCTGTAGAATGTTATACTTTGGTGTATATCGGTAATTATGAGCACGTAAATTACAGAAGTCGCAGTTAAACGAGTGGCGAAGTACGTTGGCGCACACGCAGAGCCTTCTTGCGCAAACACAGAAGACCCCTCCTCGCAATGTACGGCGCTGCCCCAACAGGGGGCGCGCCACTCGCCCGCTTCTCCCCTTCGTCTCCTTTTAAGCTCATTGGGGCCGTGCGGGGACCGGTGCGAGGATGCCCCAATACCCTTGCGTTTAATAAGTTTTCTCGCTCTCTCCCCTTTCAATTTCCAGCGTGCGTCACTCGAAACCTCGTGTTTAGTCGACGCGGCTCCTCTTTACGCTCACAGCGCGATTCCTAGGTGCAGCGTTTGATGCGGGACACCTCTGACGTGATCGCTGCGCCGTAGCGCGTCTGGCGGGAAAGCGTCCCCTGCGATGTGTGCCGTGCTGCTGGCGAAGAGTCATGCCTCTGCGTGGTGCTCCCAAGCGAGATGGAGGACGATCCCATCGAGGCGTCAGCCCCATGATCGCGTCCGCCTTGATGCGCGTCACCGCCCGGCTGTCCGTGCCGATCAGGACGTTTGGCTTGCGTAGATCGTTATTCCTTGTTGACTCACGAGCCAGCCGAGCGAATGAGTTAGCGGTGCGAACGGGGTGCGATAACGCTGTCGCGTTCCACTCTTTAAGGCGAAGCTTAAGCGTCCTCCATTTTCTTTTTCTTGCGTGGGGGCAGATTGCACTGTTCTACTCCATGGGCTCGTTCACTCGATAAGGTGGACTTGCTAAAAAAAATTAATACATTATAGAGCAATTAACAAAAATCAAATAATTATGTTTTAGCTAATTACCTTATGACCCATACTGCAATATACAAATTCTAGCGGGTAATACAGCAAGGCTTATCCACTTCAAATAAATTGTGTGGATGACACCATTTACGAGATATGCGCCGTCAAACTTGCGGTAAAAGTGCACTGTCGTTCCACTTATTTTCATAACAAAGCGCCCTTGTATGCATTGAAACTGTAACTGGAACGCCAGTGCGTTTCTCCCCCTAGTTCGTGAATTAATGTCTCGAAAATGATGTCATTCTGAGAATTCGTTCCAAGTGGATCCGCCTTGCGAACTTCCCAGCTGCAATTTGTAAATTGCAATATGTGCCATAGGGTAATTAGTTAGGAATTTCATCAGTGATTTTTGTTATTTAGTCGATTATGCATCTCATTTTTTTGGGCAGGTAATGTCTGCCTCTTAATAGCAGACCAGCTCATGAACTAGAATTGCACTTCTTCCACAGGCAATCTTTTAATATATTTGAAAGTGTTCGCTGAGACAACGGATATGTGTGCGTAAATTAGCCTGGTGGCGGCGATAGTGGTGTAGCATAGCTGCAGGCGGATTCAACCTGGCGATTGAGGACAGCGCTTGCTCCGCCTGAGCCTACGTACTCTTGCCGTAAACTAGGTTATTTACCATGCGTCCAAAATATTATTGCCAACTAGAAAAGTAAGAAGGGGCTTTTGCGTATATTGTTCATGTTATCGCGTGTAGTGTATTCGAAACTGTTTCCTTTGTATCAACCTGGCTGGAGTGCTAAAGCCTTCAATTCTCAGTCTAGCTTTGTGCCCTCCGCTTCATTGATGTGTAAGTTTATTTATTTATTTATTTACTTATTTATTTATTACCTTAGTCATTACTGCAGCGCGCTTCACCTAGTGCAATTTTTTAAATGTGTTTTAACTTCATGCTGTATGCAAAATGCTTTCTGGGCCTTCAAAATTTTGTTCCAATCCCAATTATAGTTCTTTTCAAGCAACAGCTTAAAACGCCCCGCTGGGGTTATGTGCAACTGGCGAAGCTTAAGTAACTGTTCGAGAGCCTCATATCATTAAAACTGTTCAAGAGTTCCGATCCTTATCATTCTCAACATGTGATCGGCAAAGTTCTCAGTGTATACTTTTAAAGTTTCATCCCTTATCTACTTTTAGCTCTCGCGCATTCCCTACTAACGCTCTCTTGCGCACTTTTTTCCCGGGAAACGAAACGCGATACCATCAGCAATAGCTTGGTAAAAAAAAAAGATTGTCTACATTATCGTGCTGGTATAATGTTGCGTGAGCAGCAGCCGTTCATGCTCTTCTAATGCGGCTTTCTTACGTTTCAGTAATTAGGTACGCGATTCCCGAACATGTTGTACACTATTTGCCTGGTCCATACGATAGGCTCTCCGAGGCTATCAAAAGTAATGTCTACGGGAGGTGAACGTTATTAGGAAACCTTGGGACACGCGTGCTCATTACGTCGTGCAGGATCCCACTACACGTGGGACGGAGATTCGACAACTATTTCTTCCGGGAACTCACTTGCTATAGCCAAGCCTGCTGTCACCCAAGTCAGAGGCGCCCGTAGACGCTGCAGGCCCGAGCGGTATTTGACAAGAAACACTGCACGTGCTCTTTTGTTACCGACTAAACCACGCTCACAAAAAGTGAGCATGCGAGGAGCTTCGCCAACGTTAGCGACAAGGTGACATGCAAACGGACGCCTTTCGTGTAGCAACCACGGTCGTTATTGCAGCCGTTGTGAAATTGTGTCTTAATGCTTTTCCTCGTGAACTGCGGCCCATAATCCACTCCCAGTTCTGCTTTTAATACTGCCGCGATGATCACAATAACTTCTAAAGGGGTCCCCTTTCAAGCGGGGTAACGACAAAAAGTCGCCTACCTTGAGTAAGCTAATCATCATCAGATGTTACTATTGTAACATTGTGCCTTTCTGTACTTTATATGGTAACGTTACCTTTGCCTAAGGACAGACCTATCATTAAGCCTCGTCTCGATGCTGTTTTTCCTCGCTCGTTTAAGTTACGTCATGTAAATCTTTTGCAGCAGCACGTCGGCGTCACTTGCTGAGAACTCCTGCGGGGCTCAGTCTTTATAGAGGTACAGAGAAAAAAGAAGATGGGATCGTGACGCAAAGGCTGCATTGTCATTCAGAGGGAGAAAAACCTCAAGGAAGTGATGTCGCTCGTGGGCCCTGGTCAAGAGGCAATTGGTGGGAGCGTCTGCATAAGGGAGAAGGGGAACGAAGTTCGCCTCCTATCCCCATCGCCCCTCAACGTGTCATCTGCTTCTGCCTCCGCTACTACTAAACACTTTCTAAAGATTCTGTAGGGTATGGTGCTCCCGGGACGGGGGGCTTTGTAACATGCAGTGTACAACCAAAATTTTCGATGGAGCCTTGCGAGGAGCCCCTTAAAGATTTGGAGTGCGGAGAGTGGTAGGGCTTACTCTAAATTGCGCGCTCGATAACTTTGACAGTGCATCTGAAAGAGACATGTTCTACCCAAATAGCAACGCATGGAGGTGGTCGGCTCATCAGTCGCTTCTTGCAGATCGTCCTCGTTCTGCTGTTACCAGGGCAGCATGACGCCCTGATCTGATCATGCGCTGTAGCCCGGCGCAGTCGCTATCAGCCTGCACGCGCCATCAAGCGATATTACTATCCAGATGAAGCCGGCTGTTTTACGTCGAATCGAGACGTGAAGTGGAATGTGATCCCGTCCTGGGATGCGCGGCTCCGTGATTATCGGCCAGCGGCAGTCAACGAGGTACGAATAGCACGGCACACGAATGAGCTTTAAGTTAATTTTCTTTTCTTCTTACTTCTTTTTTTACAGCGGAGCTGTTATACGCTAGTTTCTGGTGGTTTGTGTACGTAGGTAAAAAGTGTGGCGGTAACCCCAGAGCTAAAGAAGCTGAAGCATAAAACAAAAGCGCATTGCTGGGTATGCTCCAGCGCGCGTTTAATCGCGAGAAGTGACAAACGTATTGTGATAAAAAATATTGTAATAAAAAAGTAAAACCGGCATAGACACTGTATAGTATGAATTGCGGTGTGAGGTCACGGTCCCTATAGGCAAACAAGTAACCTTATCTCAGTTACATTCCACTCGCACAATGGGTAGGCCGCGTGAGGTGAGGTCTGCGTAAAAACAGCGCGCCTACGAAGAACACCATCGTGAACAGAAGCGCGAATTATGCGCGGCGACGGCGGGTGGAGGTCGTGCCGCAAACGCCAAGTGCATGTACCTTTGGTTGGATCAACCCTACCGACTCCACTCCCATCGCAATTGTAGGTGATTTCAACATACCCGTGCCTCGGCCAGACGGAAAGTGGTTCGGGGCATTACTCTTGGAAAGGTTCGGCATTTAATGTTACACAAACATCAGTGTGCCCACCACGCATCATTGGTGTATAGACCTCACATTGGCCAAGAACCTTTCCAGTGTCGTCACAGTGCCACTGGCCCTACATCATAGGGATCAAAAGCGATAGTCACCTTGATGACCAAATAACAAATCTAAAAAAGCAAACAAAAGCAAGTTAAAAATGATAAGAAGCACTGCGTATGCGATTTAAGAAAACAACAAAATATCCTAGAAAAACGAAATTGATTGTCGTGTGTTTTTTTTTATTTGCAACCAAAACATTTAATATCAATATATCACCATATCATAATGACCACCTCGGCTCGTCATCCACCTTCACAAAATAGAATGGCTTTAATGTTTGTTTTTCGTTTTACGTGCCAAAACCTGAATATGACTATGAGGCACGCCGTAGTGACGGCCGCCTGAGACTCTTTAACGTGCGCCCGATGCACGATACTTGGGCGTTTATGCGTTCTGCCCCCATCGGACTCCGGCCGCTGCGGCCGGAATCGAGCGTGCGACCTCGAGCTGAGCAGCGCAACACCGTAACGACAGAACTGCCTCGACGGCTTAGATTAGGCCCGTTATTCCTTCGTTTTACAACTGCATTAAGCAAGTCACTTGTCGTTACGAAAAAAATATGATGTGGAAAAATGAAAGAAAAACGCCTTTTTATCATGCTGTCTCGTCAAAGGCGCGTTTTCTCTTTACTTGGTCTCACTGTGCTCCTGTAAAGTGGCTAACGGTAAAGTGGGTCCACAAAAGTGGCTAACATGTTACCATTACTCATTGAAGAGGTCAAAGCAAACCCCGGATCCGACCTCACCAGCCTCTCCAAACAGCTCTAGAGAATTGCTGATCCCTTAAATGAGATGAATGAGGAGCGCTTTACGTCTGTGGAATCGAAGATGAAGCACATTACAACCCAGGAAAGCAAAATAAACCAAAGGCGTGAGTGAGGGGAGAGGGGGGCTACCATCAAAAAAGTCGTGCACCAAAAGGACTTCTTCTTGGGCAAGTTGGTGCTTAGATTTCATAGGTATACATGGTGGCGCAAAACACATTTCTTGAAAAGGGCTTCACTGTCTTCCTTTCTTCTGTCTCTTTTCAAGAAATGTATTTTGCGCCAAAAAGTATACCTACGAAAGTCGCGCACGTTCTCGAATGGCAAAAAAGAATGAAATATTCAAATTTGTCCGAAAGCAACAATCGTATGCTATTAGGAGTTAGAGCGAGAGACAGCAGCGATAGGTTACAGAAAATCTTGATAAAGAATAACAAAAACGCTCTCGAAATCAAAGCTATCGCCATGGAAAGAATACACAGATTAGGGAAGCCTAGCACTAAGAAAAACAGGCCGATGATTCTCTGGCTTTCAGACTATCAAGTTAGAGAAAGAAACGCGCCACAAATATTTTGACGGACTGAAAGAGAGCAAATGTTCGATGGATAAATATTTTCTTGCCTGAGCTCGTCATCTTCCTAAGAAAAAAACATAAAAAAGAATACAATGAAGCCGCAAAAAAACAATAAGAAAGTGGTAGAAAATGTAGCCTTGCACAACGACAAGGTGTAAATTAATTGAACTCATTCTTAATCCTTTATATTTTCTTTCTTCCTCTAACAAACTAAAAGATGATCTGGTCCCCTTCACTTCCGAAGTAGACGCTGGGGCGATGCAAGAAAAATAAATGAAAACCAGAAAGACGATTTGCCAACTCTCAGGCCCCGCCAGCATCAACATTGGAAGTAACCTTCCTCAATTTAAACGCCACTTAGTTATCTTAAAAATCTCATTACCTCGCATGTTTGCTTTCTAGAATTTAAACAAGGCTTATGATAATAATAATGTTTATTTTTCATCATCACACTGATGAAGGAAGCTGTAGTTAAAAGCTGCTCTTCGTAGAGGCAGCTTTTAGTATCAATAAGATAGCGTAGCACACACGGAAACTCATATGACAGGACACATTTACCACCTGGAAATAACTAAACCAACCTGTACAAGCAAAAATACGGAATGCCTGGCCCGAATTTGATGCCGACGTTGCAAACTTCATCAAATGAAAGTGGGTCCAGATGTCAAAGTTACAAAAGCAATATTTTACAAATAATTATTCCGTATACCGGCGATACCTTTAGACTGTTAACGAAATGTCATTCCTTGCCAGCGTTTTATTTTCTGTCAACAAGCTTTCATTTATTGAGGTATTTAATATTTTGTTGATAACCGAATGGTAATTGTCGCATTAATTACAGTCGTTAACACCTAGTACAAAGGTGGGTAACTACTTCGTAGAGCTATTGAATGCGTTGCATTGTCAATACCAAGAAAAAAAATTATAGGTTTGTCTTTTTTGCAGTAGTGACAGTAGAAATTTCCCAAACATGACCTAACTCGATTATTCTGGCATAACCATTCTTCACGATCAATAAGCAACCGAATTTTTTACTTGTGTTCTTTCTTTTACTTCTGTACTTCCTTTTTTTCCTTCTAGTAGAGTTTTCCACGCGAGCTTAATAGTGACAGGTGTTTCCGTTGTATAGTATTTATTTGTTTAAAACAGATGTTATAAATTTAAGTGGCTGCTCTTTGGAGCTGCACTATATTACTGGACGTTGAGGCAGCGTTGTCATAGTGCTCTTGCGCGCAACGAATGAAAATCAGCAAGCAAGCAACAGTGTAAACAATAATGGGAACAAGTCTCCAGTGGAATCCTTTAATACCTCAGGAAACAGCGCGCCTGTCGTCAAACCTTGCTGGTGAAGCAGAGCACTGACACGGACACAGTGAAGACACACAAGAAACGACCGCACTCGCTGCACTCACAACTATTTCGCAACAAGGTATGATGATTAATCACCAACTAGCCTACTTTCCACATTACTGAACTTCATTTCCATACAACGGGCCCTTTTATATGTTCGAACGACTTCAAGCAATATGACTCTAGCACTCTGGCTACAGTTATGGCGATATGCGTTTCCAAGGCAAGAGTGGCATCTTGGCATGTGAGGTACAACGTGTGCCCCCAGGAACTCGAGACCATGTACGGTTTCCTTCAGCCATCCTCAACACACTCAAAACAAATTTGTAGGATCGTGAAAGCCGAACTATGGAGGCAAGCAAGACATTTCAAGGATTCCGTAAGAGTAACGTGCGCGTTTTTTCACGCTCGAGAGCACAACAAACGCTTCAGGGAATGGTGTAGGACGTCTGACAGTTTGGCGGACTGGTTGTGGGAGAACACGAGACCACACTCACCTAGACCAAAGAAGCACAAACCATCGGAAGGCATCACCTTAGGAGACACCACCGTTCCCGAGAACTTCAAAGGGATTCTTCGACTCGGTCCGAAGATCTGCTTCGAGCCGGCCTTCACACCACCAGAAAAAGTAGCACTGACCAAGTCCATGGCGCGTCGTGTGGCTGAAGAAGAGCGTCCACGTTTCATCACAGAGTGTATGGATGTGCTTTCCAGGACGATGACCTCCGACAGAAAAGAGCAACACGTAAGGAATATAGTGAACTTTGGCGTGAAGAACGATTTACGGTGTCTTACTTCTGATAAGGAAGGTTGTTTTGTAGTCGTGCCTCATTACATTAAAGGGCACTGCTCACAACATGGGTGCTGGCCGCTTTACAATGATACTACAGTTTTATCGCACCATAAGGTTAACCTGACCTGGGAAATAAACGAAGCCTTTCACATTCACAAGAGGGGCGAGGGTTGTATCAGTCAGCCATCTGTACATCTAAGCCATGGTGAGGTTTCCTTTCTGGAAGTACACTAAAGGAAGAAAAAATTGGGTAATGAAACATTTGTTAGGGGTGCAACAAATACGATAGGATTGCACACCATGATAGATAGGTGCCATCTCTTTGACGCCCGAGTATGCGCGGGCAAATGATTTTTTAAAGATGCATTTAATCTTGCCTTGATTATGCCTGACGCCTGAGGGTGCGCAGGTATATAAATATGAAGTATGCGTTCTGAAATAAAATAGTTGCGAGTGCAGCGAGTGTCGTCTTTTATGGTGTGTCTTCACTGTGTCCGTGTCAGTGCACTGCTTTACCAGAAAGGTATGATGATTAATCACCAACTAGCGCAACTTTCCACACTAGCGCCTATAGCAGCGTGGTCAAATTACCGAAAAGCCTTAATATTCGTAACATGTTAAAAATCAGTCACGCCATTTTTCTGCCTTCTCCTTCTTTGTCAACGAAAAATGCACACACGAGCACGAGCGACACTGTGCGGTTGATTCGTGTATCGCCGTTTGATGCACTGAGGTAAAACTTCGAAGCGCTTAAGTATACTCGAAATACCACTCTGCATGAAGGACGTACAGAAAAAAATAAATGCCTGACCGCGTGCTCCTTTTCTGCTCGTTTTCTTCTAGCTTCTGCACCTCTTGATCCTGAGTTCATGTAAAGTCCGGAATTGTTAGTAATCTGTACTGTGCAAGACAGATACGTCGTCGCTTTATCCCAGCAATATATTTGTAGCATGTCCTCGATCACCATCTTTTATCTAAGACACCACTGGTTCGGCACTACATTAGGTGTAGTGTTGATGACTTTCCTGAAGAAATTTAAGGTAACGTTAATGGTCTTTTCCCATGCACTTGCAGTATTGGCTCTGCAGAACTTTCGTTATTGCTCTTTTTGAATGATGACATCCTGGATAAATAGGCTATAGAAGAGCCGGAGTACGTTAATGAAGACACAAGCGGAATAGGTGAAAAGCTACCGCCTTTACAAGAAGACAGATGCGGGATACGACACACCATCAATTCGGAATGGTTTACAAGAACAATTAAAACATAACGTATCTTTCCCTCCTCTGGGACTTTTTCGAGCCGCCACCGCCGCCGCCGCGCTAGGCCAGGTGCTGCCTGAGTGTGGCGATTGGAGGGAATCAGACATTCAAGTCATGATGGAAAGGAAGGAACTACCTCCTGATGAGTGCACCGAAGAGTACGGATGGCGGGCAGCAGTTTCTAGGCGAATTTCGACCAGATCCGGTGTTATCGGGAAGTTGCTACCCTCGTCAACAAACGGTACAATTGCCTCTCTCGCGACCTCGGCGCAGTTGGTGATGGCATCCAGTACTTCATGACCGAAATCCTCATGAACCCAGCCAGAAAGGGCCTCAGAAGAAACAGCCTCTTTATCCTCGATGTATACTGCAGCCCCAGCTATCGCAGGGCGAGGGCGAACTCTCTCCTCAAGAGGGCCCTCAGCCTGGCCGGTGGGCGCCCCCTTGTCGTCATCGGGGATTTCAACGCCCCACATAGTGTGTGGCGGTTCCCCCATAACACGCCGAATGGACGCGAGCTGTGGCAGACTGCGATGGAAGTAGACTTGACCCTTATCGCCGATAAGGATTTCCCCACTAGGAGAGGCAACTCCACATGCCGGGACACTACCCCAGACCTCTCTTTTGTCGAGAGCGTAAGGAAGGTCAAGTGGGCCAACACGGCTCTAGACCTCGGAAGTGACCACTACGTCATCGAAGTCTCCCTCGCGATTGCCCACTATAGGACGAGGAAATTCTAGTTGATCGACTGGGACGTTTTCCGCAAGATCAGAGCCGAGCGCACACCGACGGCCGAGACAGATTTTGAAGGTTGGTGCAAAGGGATCAGGGATGACGCCTCGGCGGCAACTAAGGAGGTCGTCACTGACCTCGACATTGAAAAGATGGATAGCAGGTCGGCGCACCTGCTGGAAGCCAAGCAAGCCCTCCTCACGAGATGGAAGGGGCCGAAATATAACAGGAGGCTCCGCAAGACGGTTTCCGAGGTTAACAGGGAGATCGAACAGCACTGCAAGAACCTGTGTAAACAACAATGGGAGGAGCTCTGCGAATCCGTCGAAGGTCAGCTCAGATCAGGCAAGAGCTGGGGTCTGCTCAAACACCTTCTCGATGAGGGCAGCGCCAGATCCAGCAAGAGACGATCCCTCGCGCGAGCCATCCACCTCGCTACGGACTCTACCCTGGAGACTTTACTGCGGCTGAGATCCGATATGTCCTCTTCTCCCTCAACGTTAAATTTACCCCTGGCCCGGATGACGTCACTAACAGGATGCTCGGGAATCTCGATGATGAATCGATCGACTTCCTCACTGAAAGATTAATGAAGTCTGGCGCAGTGGACAGGTCCCCACACAACGGAAGACGGCCTGCACGGTACTCATCCCCAAACGCGGTAAAACACCAGGAATCCAAGACCAATTTCCCTGGTGTACTGTGTCGGTAAAGTCGCAGAGCATGCCCTGCTCAACCGGCTCAAGGTGCACGTCGAGACCAATGACATTTACACCCAGAATATGATTGGTTTCATAGCCGGCCTCTCGACAAAGAACGTCATGAAGTTGATAAAGCATCAGATCATCGTCCGGAGCACGGGAGATACCAGAGCCATCCTTGAAATAGACATGCAGAACGCCTTCGACAATATCTCACACAAATGCATTCTCCAGTCTAGTGCCGGCCTCGGGCTGGGGAAGATGGCCTACGACTTCTTCCGATCCTTCCTTAGCCAGAAGACTGCCAAGCTCAAGATCGAAGGATACTTCTCGCAAGAGATCACCCTTGATTCACGCGGGCGCCTCAGGGCTCAGTCATCTCGCCAACATTATTTAACATCGCAATGATCAGGCTCTCCAAGGAGCTCGCGAAGATTCAAGGAATCAACCATACCATCGACGCAGATGACATCACCATCTGGTGTGTCGGCGGGAGCGACGGCCAAGTTGAGGCCGCCATGCAGAGCGCCATCGATGCGACCAAGCGCTTCCTCCGCCCCACTGGGTTCACATGTTCTCAATCCAAATCTGAACTACTTCTCTACAAGAAAAGACCCAGTGGTGGCGGCCACCGTGATTGGAAGCCATCGTCCGAAATCGAAATACGGCTTTTCATTGGTGACGGGTTCCCGGTGCCCAAAGTGGACTTACTCCGAATATTGGGGATGTACATCGAGTCTAACGGTGCCAGTGGAACCGCACTCAGAAAAATCACCGCCAAGAAGGACAGTGCTTCCGGCCGCATCCGGAGGATCGCCAACAGGCACCGGGGAACCAAGGAAAACAATCTCATCCGCATTATACATGCTTTTGTTCTCCACCACCTTTCATACTTGGCGGCCATGCATAATTGGCATGTTGCAGAGAGGAACAAGCTCAATTACCTCATCAGAAAGGTCTTTAAGCTTGCCCGCGGCTTACCTGTAAGCACCCACGCCGAAAACCTGCTCAAGCTCGGAGTCCACAACACGCTCGAAGAAATTATCGAGGCACAAGAGCGCTCACAGCTGCTCAAGCTATCCGGCACCCCGGCGGGTCGCAAGATACTCGACGAGATTGGCCTCAACCCTGTTGACCAGTGTCCCGACGCCATGTGGATTCCCAGCGACATCAGGTCTCAACTGCACATCGCGCCCCTTCCTCGCAATATGCACCCCGCAAACAACGTTCGCAGACGTCGGGCCAGGGGTATAGCTCTACTCGAGCATGTCCGCAACAACCACATTGATGCAAGCTTCATGGATGCTGCGGTGGTGGTGGTGGTGATGTTGAAGCAGGCGGGGTTAGCCTGGCATACATAGCCGGCAATTGTTCCGCCTGGTCCTCCTGCGAGTTGAGATCAGGGCTGCGGCATATGTCCAACAAGAGGCATTCGCCGTCTGCATCGTCGACTCCAATTTTAGGCTCACTTGCTGCGCTACGGTACGCACTTCGAGGCCCGTGGAAGCCGAACAGGTTGCAATCGCGCTGGCTGTGCTCGATGGTCGCAGAGAGGCAATATATAGCGATTCCAAGGCAGCCGTTGAGGCCTACAAAACCGGGATGGTCTCCCCTCAGGCCCTTCGAATTCTCCAAAGCGCCAAAAGTATCTCTCCGCATTCTCTCACTCGGTTTCCCGCTCACTTGGGGTCGACTGAGGGCTTTCCCTCTGACCCTAACGAGGGCGCGCGCGAGGCCGCGCGAGGACTCACAAACCGCGCCGCCTCTGCAGTGCCCCTGCCCTGCAGGGAACCCTTGCTCCCGTTCAATGAAGTCACCATACACTACTATATGTCAAGACGGGTATTACCCCTCCCGAACCCTGCCTTATGCAGGGCGCGGGCGGTGACCTTTGGACTTTTACAAGCCCGTGCGTTTCCTAGCCTTGCGGTTCTTCATGCAATATACCCTGAAAAGTATCCCAGTGCGGACTGCCCTGCCTGTGGACTAAGGGCAACATTGGATCTTGTGCTGTGGGAGTGTGAAGCCACGGTTCCTCCTTCAGCGAGGATAGGTGGGCTGCGCTCTTGGGCAGCCCCGAACTCAACGACCAAACCCTCGCCGTCCAGAGTGCCCGCGATCGGGCCGTCAAGCTTCGCTTGGCGGTCCCTACGTGGGACTAGCCGGGTAGCGCGGGGTCTCCCCTGCGTCTTCTTTGGACCTAATAAAGTTATTTCACTCATTCAACAATGACAAAAAAGAATGATATGAAAGCAAAAAAAAAGGCTGTTTACTTCGTTGATAATCTGACGCCAGAAAACAAGAAGCTTCTGTGGGAAACGAAGCTACGATGTCAGGAAAGCATTACCGATTCGCATGGCACAAGGACGGCAAATAGTTCGTGTGCATTGCTCAGGGCAAGCGCGCACTTCATAATGCGTGCGAAGCTTACTTCGATCTGGTACGCTGATTTCTTCGCGCCTTCTGGGCGTTATGGTTTACTTTCATTTCTCACGGCCGACACATGCGCATCAGCTTAGTATAACAGTTCTTCATTCACCTGTGCCATACGCGCTTCTTTTTCCCTAAGAGATAACATACTATCTATTTTTAATTTAAATGGTACGAGCCTGTAAAATGAATATATGGAAACAGAAACTCATTTGGAATCTTGAGAACATAAATTTGCACTTGTTGCTTTTACTGAACGTGGTTCTCAAGCGCAGAAGACATTATTCCCTTTGACGGTTACTAATGTGAAGGTGTTTATCGTAAACACTGCCGTGGTGGAGGTACTTCACTTTATTTGAAGAATAATTTTTCTTACGAGCTACTGTCTGAATTCTCGTGCATTACTTACTTCTATGTAGGTGTTGCTTCAAAATGTTGTAAATATCTCATTGCATCAGTGCACCGTCCCCCTTCAGGTAATCTTCATGAATTCATTCATGACCAAAACATTAAAATATGCATCCGATCTGACTCTCCCTGTTGTCTTGATTGGCGATATCAACAATAACTTATTATTACCTGCTGCTCAAAATCAACAATTTATTGACGTATTACACAAATATAATTGCACTAATACAGTCTGTTCGCCATCCACAATAACGCCAGATCCTGAATCACCAATTGATATATGTATAAGGAACCACGATCCAAATGATGTTTTTTGGAGAAATTTTCTCCACTGATTTCATCAATCATTTGCCAGTATTTTGTTTTTGCCATGGCATGAAAACAAAACAAGGCGTTTTCGATGTCAGCATTCTTTCTGTCGCCAATTTAACCAAGAGAATATGAGTTATTTTCGATCAATGACCGAAAACACAGATTGCTCTGAATTGTATAGTGAAAATTATCCGACTACTTCGTATGATGCGTTTACTCAGATATTAAAATCCTTTTAAAATGGTGCTTTCCGATTAGAACAAGTGAGAAGACGTAGGTAACTCAAGAGTTGTATAAAAATATGGAGAAATTATACAAATTATTTGATACATTTATTCGCTACAGGGATCCTGCTATATTAGGCGATTACAAGAAAATAAGGAACAAGTTGACTTCGGACCTCAAGACAGCTAGAAACATGTATTATGAACATATGTTTTTCTCGGTATGAAACGATCCAAAGAAATTATGTTATGCAGTTCGCCAGTTTAAAAAGAAAATCGGCAACACCGAAATCCGAATACTCCAACGTTTGATGGTACTGAATACAGTGAAAATTCCCTGACCAACAAATTCAATGATAATATTTTACTTGCTGGTGGGACATTCCGCTCTTGTAGTTCATTAATGGAATATAAAAAAATATGTAAACTACGGTAGCTACAATTCCATTTTCATATCACCTTGCACTAAAATGGAAGTATTTTCCGTTCCTAAGGTATTGAACGCCTTGTCCGTCGTACATGTTCTTCTTTTAGTCCGCGTCTTCGTAGCGCTCTTTTCTTCAAGTATGTGAAAACCAACTCGCACACATCAAGCTTCTGCTATTGAAGAAAGATACGGCAGCAGCGACAGATAACATAAAAGCAGAACTAATCAAAGCTGTTGCTGATATTGTCTCGGCTCCATTATGCCTTATCAGTAACAGTGCTTTAGTGAATGCCATCTTCCCGATTCTATGAAAATTGTCAAAGCGGTTGTATTATATAAAGGAGGCTCCATCGCTGATTTAAATAATTACAGACCAATATCGACACTTGCTCTTTTCTCGAACGTGCTGGAACGATTCATAAAGTGCAGACTAACTAAATCCCTAGATGAAACGCACGCCCTTGTGTACCAACACTTTGGCTTCCATTAACATAGATCTACTGAAATGGCACTTGATAAAATCAAAGAAAAATTCCCCGGTGATTCGAGATCAAATTATATGCATTCGGCCTTTTCCTAGATTTATTAGAAAAACTTTCCACTCCATTGAACAAACCACCGTATTTAATAATCTGTTATACTATGGAATTCGCGCGTGGTGTGGCGCTAAACATTATTCAGCATTACTTCACTGCCAGACTACAAAACACATGAAATTATAGGTCTTGCTCACGAAGAAATAAATAGCACTCGGTGTCCCTCAACGGTCAAATTTAGGTCCACTATTCTTTATTCTATAAGTAAACAATATTGTAAACATACCGCTTGCACCAGATATAGTCTTGTACGCTTACGACTCAAGTTTGTTTTTCTCAGGTAACAGCCTACGCATGCTCGAAATTGTAGCCAATAATTGAATATATCAACTGTTAGTTTGGTTGGCCACGAACCAAATAGAGTTAAATATAAATGAAACTAAATATGTGGTTATTAAGCCTAGAACTAAGCCTGATGAATGTGCTATTTGTCACAAGTTCCATAGTTGCGTAAACGAGCGGACTTCAGTTTCTAGGCGCACTTTTTGATGAAAGCCTGAGTTTTACAGCCCATGTAACAAAGATTCATTCTAGTAATTGTAGGTCAACAGGCATATTGTTCAGGAATAAGTACCTAGTTCCTATTGGGTTAAAACGCCGTCTGTATTATTAGTTAATTCAGTCCCATCTTAGTTATTGCTGTAGGTATGGGGGACTACATGCCAATTCAATTTGGATCGACTGGTGTGGCTCCGAAAACAAGCAGTTCGCTGTATTGAAAACCTTGGACCACGCAACCACACGGCATTTTTTTTCTTGAAATATGGCCTTTGAATAATTAATCACCTATAATTATGTAAGCTCGCGGTACACATATGAGGTGAACTCGAGAGAAATGTACTCATTTCTTATCAGAAATGCATTTCCGCTGACACTCAATGCGATTTCAGGCATGACCATTTTAGATTTCAATTTAGCAGGGCCAACTACGATACAAAAGAGTCAGCCTACTTAGTCCCATCCTTAATAAATCCACATCCTAACACGAACACTATTGCGCAAAACTTCAGATCATTGAACTGCTTTAAAATGCTATGACAATATAATTCATAATTCATAAATATAATTCATAAATTCATGACGCTGGGAGTTCACAGCACGCTGGACGAAATAGCCGAAGCACAGAGAACGGCGCCACTCGAGCGTCTCTCTGAAACGAGAACCGGAAGACAGATACTGCGGGACCTTGGCCTCGAGCCGAGGGAAGGCAAGCAGCAGAAAGACGTACCTATACCGGATAGCATCAACAGAAAGCTCAGGGTCTGCCCGATCCCGAGGAACGTGAACCTCGAGCACAACAAGGAGTGGAGGTTGGCGAGGGCTCTCGTGGACCTCCACGCCAGAGAAGAAGGCGCCGTCTACGTGGACGCGGCGGAGTATCGAGGGAGCAGCGACGCATGCGCGGCGGTGGCTGTCGGGCATCGACGGGTGCAATGCAGACAGCGGCGAGCGTCCGGACTCGAGAAGCGCACCGGGCGGAGGAGGTGGCCATCGCCTTGGCCGTCTCCTACCGCGGATGCACTACAGTGTTGTGTGACTCTAGAAGGCAGTGAAAAAATTAAATTATGGGGTTTTACGTGCCAAAACCACTTTCTGATTATGAGGCACGCCGGAGTGGAGGACTCCGGAAATTTCGACCACCTGGGGTTCTTTAACGTGCACCTAAATCTAAGTACACGGGTGTTTTCGCATTTCGCCCCCATCGAAACGCGGCCGCCGTGGCCGGGATTCGATCCCGCGACCTCGTGCTCAGCAGCCCAACACCATAGCCACTGAGCAACCACGGCGGGTTAGAAGGCAGTGAAGAACGACGCCAAGGGTAGGGTATGTAGTGAGGCCGCGCGCATACTGCGCAAGGCCAAAGACATCGGACTCAAAAGTGCTGTGGTGATCAAGTGGTTTCCGGCCCACATGGGCAGTGACGTGTCAAAACGCGGGAACGTGAACCACAACGAGACGGCCAACTCGGCCGCGCGAGGACTAACCAACCGCGCAGCTGCAAGCACGGCCGACTCGGAGTGTTGGTCGCGGTGCAGTGCGAGGGACAAGATGACCACCTTCAACGAAATAGTGAAGTGGTACAGACTGAACAGACAGACTATGCCGCCACCTCACCCGGGGCTTACCCGGAAGGAGGCAGTGTTATACAGGCAATTACAGACGGGGTCCCTGCTCACCCCGGTGCTAGCTAAGCACGTGTCCGAGCATGTACGCGAGTGACGTGTGTAGACTGTGCGCGAAGGAGAGAGCCACCGCGGCTCACATCCTTTGGGACTGTAGCGTAAATCCGCGAGAAGCCAGCGAGAAGACGACGAGCCCGCCGCAGCTAGAGGCTGCAACGAGGAGCTATGATCAGGAGACACAACTCAAGGCCGTCCAGCAGGTCTCGGCAGCTCTAGAGAGGCAGCGACCGCTCGAAACCGAGGAGAAGGGGGGCAGCACCCCCAGGAAGGGGGCGGCGGCCCTCGGACCCGCGGAAGTAGCGAGGCACCAAGACCTCGAGGAGCACAACGCACGAGACTGACGTAGGGACCGTGTCGCGGTAAAAGCTTGTCCTCCCTGCGTGGAGGGAGCCTAACCGATTCTGCAGGCATTTTCAATAAAGTTGTTCTCTCTCTCTCTCAAAATATAATTGTTTTCCTTTTCTTATTGAGGATGTGCCAATTAGTTTCTTGTGTGTTTTATCTATAATTATTTATCTATAATGTTTATTGTTAAGTCAGTTTCATATTGTGCTTCTCAATATTTATCAATTTATTTTCTTATACATATTATACTCCGTCGGACCTAAACTATTCCTAATAAGAAAGTTGTATAACGACACAGGTATCTAGTGCACGTATGTTTATAATGCATGCTATGTATGTGTAATGCATGCTATTCAAATGTATGTATGCATGCTATGTTTTATTCTATACTACCTCACTATCGAGCAATGTGTATGGGTAACGAGGCCTTAGTCAGGCATGCAGTATTTTGCCTTTAGCCTTGCCATCCAAGACCTGCACTGTGTCTGAACCAATGCTAAATAAAGCCTTGATGCACAAAGGCGTGGTCACATTATCGACCGACACGTCAACAATGCCGACAAGACGAGGACATGACGCCGACGTCAACTAACGGCCTGTTAGACGGCGGACCACGTCGATGATAAATATTTTGTCATAACAGGACGACAACAACAACAACGCGACCGAAGACAGCTAGCGTGACAGTCTTTCGTGCCGACGAGGCCGACGAAACAAGTCTGCCGACTTCGTGCGATCTTCGTGCGATCGGTCTTGCAGCGAAAACAACACACCAACACAATAGCTGCCGCAGCAACTGCGCTTGTGCATACACAGGTATGTATTCGCGCTGAAAGTTACCCGAAACATGCTTTCGAATTGAAGTACACGATTGTAGGCGCACATCCCAGCCCGCCGCACAGTGTTGAGCTGGTGCCGATCTCGTTCAGCGCAAGCAGCCGACAAGTTCGAGGGCTTACTACCGGTGGGTCTAAATTAAATAATAAACAATTTGGTTCCGTTGCATTATATTCTATTATATTAATATATAATAATAAGCTATTATAGTTAAGTTGCACTATAAAAAATTGGAGGACGCTTAAGCTTCGCCTTCAAGAGTGGAACGCGATAGCGTTATCGCACCTCATTCGCACCGCCTACTCAAACGCGCTACGCCAGCTAAACGTCGCGATCGGCAGAGATAGCCGGGCCCCGACGCGCCATGAAGGCGGACGCGGGCATAGGGCGAGTGGCGCGCCACGTGCCGGGGCAGCGCCGTACATTGCGAGGAGGGGGTCTTCTGTGTTTGCCGCAAGATGGCTCTGCGTGTGCGCAGAGCACAGAAGAAATTCAGAGGAAACTTACTTCGCTACTCGTGAAACTGCGACTTCTGTAAGTTACATGGTCATAATTACCGATATACACCGCAGTATAACTTTCTACGGCTCGTTTCTAAGGCAACACCGCATTCACTAGAGGCGATTTTGTCCCGTTTTGAAGGAACGAACTCGTGGCTGAGTGGTAGCGTCTCCGTCTCACACTCCGTAGGCCCTGGTTCGATTCCCACCAGCCCATCTTACAAGATGTTTTTTATTTATGAAGTGCCTTCTGAGATTTATCGCTCACTGCCAACGCCGCCGACGCCGACGACACCGGCTTTTCTGCGACACGAGCGCCTTAACGCTATCGCGTTAAAATTTGATATTGGTACCTTTTCACTTCGTACGGTGCGCACACAGGAAGCGGCAAGTGGTGACTCGGCAGAGTGCCGACATCGGTGGGTCACCGTTTTCAAGTCCGCCGGTCTGCAATCGCCCTCCCTCTCAAGAACGAAATGCGACTACGTACAGGGGCATAGATGTGTGTCTATTGTTGTGCGGATGCATTTGTTAACTACTGGCATGCAGTGTTTGAATTTTATGCTAAATGGGCAACAAGTTCAATACTTCAATACTGCATATAGAAACCACCTGACCATATTATTGCGCTGTAAGTGATAAGGTAAGACTAAGCACCGCTGCTTTTGCGAGAATTAAGCTGCGCGCTCTATAAGCGAGTGTTTACGAGCACCTAGCTTTCTTTATTAGTACTTTATCGACTACACAAAGTGCACGCACGCCTAATAGCACGAAAATGGAGAACTTAAAAAATCAGCAGTAACTCCCGCCCCGTACATGGTCTCCCACTCGTCGTTTTCGAAGCGGCCCTGTCGCTGATATCAGCGCGCCTTAATGTGATGAGACGCTGCTGATACCTGCAAATCTGTAGGCTTCGCAACATTTCATTATTATTTCATGTCAGCGCTCTGCAGTCTAGGCTGTGTTTGAAGGAACGACGAGCCACGCGCCCCGTCCTCCCGTGTGCGTTCCAACGTAAACAAAAGTGTCGCTTTGGTAAATCGGTATTCAAACGCGGCAAGTTGCGCTCTCAGATTTTCGCCATCCACGTGGGAAATAACTTCCCCAGAAGGGGTAAAATAGATTTTAAAAAGCGAGCATCACGTATAGAAATCGGCGGCGAAAATTCCACTGCAGGCGGGTCGGCGTGGGGATGAAGCCGCCGTGTCATTTGAGCGTATACACCAAGAAAGTGGCGCATCTGCTGACGACTCCCCGCGCGCCGTCGCCCCGGTGACACGGTAGTTGGGGGACCTATATATCTGCAGAATGTTGTCGTCGGGGCCGTGCCACAGGGCTGATGCAGCTGTCCTAGAAAGTCGGCAGACGAAAATCGGCATCGTGTCGGCCCCGTGACACCGGGCCTTCCGATGTAGAGAGAGCGAGATGTATGAAATCACAGTGGTGGCATAGTGGTTGGGCACGTGTCTCATATTCAAGAGGAACCGGTTTGGATCACGGTGTTGCTGAAAAGTCACCAGTTTTTCAAATGGACAGAGGTGTTCCCCGGCCTGGTGTGCTCGGCTTCTTGCGTGTATTCACATCTCGAAAGGGACCTATTTACGCGTATAGATTCGTAGGACTCGCCTCTGGGCGACCCTTGTCTAACCACAGATGACCTTGGTGCAGAGCATCCGCCGTGACTGTGGCCGGTAGGCTATCGAGTTGTAACGTGTGTAGGTAATTATGTCTTTTGAAAATCATTACTGCATACTAGTCTCCCAAATTTCATGCGTTATACCAGGCGCGTAGTTGATTTTCCCGGTCTCCTCGGTGAACAATGCTAGGAATCTTTATACATCACTGAAGTAGGAAGCCTGTTGTGAGTCACAAACGATAAATGTTTATTCTGTGTAGCTTAGCTCCAGCGCTATATATAAGATTACTTATTACACTGTCGTTACTGAACAAGGCAAATGAAGAAAGAACGCAGATTTACGCCAATGAATTTGTCTCAGCCAGCAGCTCCACGGGCGAAAGTGGCTCGTTTTTCGTGACTCCAAGGCAGCCCTTCAGAGTCTGCAGTCAGCCTTACGAAGCAAGACCCATGAACAACTGGTGTCTAAGACCAGAGAGGTTCTCCTTCAAGCCCTCATAAACGGGCACGACATCATGTTCCAATGGCTTCCTGGGTGCTGTGCCCTCGTCGGAAATGGCCTTGCTGATGATGACGCCCCGTCAGCCCATAAAGAAACCCTGGCACTTCCTAAGGACAGATTCCGCGAGGGGTCTTCGTTTACTTGCTCAAACCAAGACTGAAACATTGTGGAACGCCTCGATCTTACATTGAGGTTGCAGATTCTATCGAACTTCTCCCGCCGTAATGCAACTTTACTTTGCCACCTCTGGTTACGGGTAGCTTTTACGAAAACCTACTCATTCGTTATTGGAATGCCCGACACACCAATCTGTGACTCCTGCAACTGTGAAGAGACGATCGAGCACGTGTTGTGTTTTTGTAATCTCTATGACAACGAAGGCAACGTTCCTAGGCGGGTGGTAAACCGATTACATAACAAACTATTTTCACAGACTGAGATTCTCGGACCATGGTCCCATGCATCGCAGGCTTACAAAGCGACGCGGGCACTGCTACGTTTCATAAAAATGACTGGTCTCAGTGACCGTTTACAGGCGTGAAGTTAAGGTCATCCGCACGTATACACAGCGATAGTACCTTCTTCCCTCCCTCTCTTTTCTTTCTTCTATTAAAGATCTTCCCCTGTGTAGGGTAGCATACCAGACGTGCATCTGATTGACCTCCCTACCTTTCCTTCCTTCCTTTTCCTCATCCTCCTCCAAGCATTCCAGAGTGTAATATACTGCTGTTATCCGCAATGTTTCCCAGACTACTGAAACAGCTGCAAATGTCACCGAACGCAAATGGGGGCATTTTAAGTTTAATGCGTTATGATATTTTCAGGTTCTTGGCCTAACTAAAAGCTTTGCAGATATTTAATGAACCTTCGTTTTTTCTCTCTCTTCATGCGTTATACGAGGTTCGTAGTTGGATTCCCCAGTGTCCTCGTTGAATTGAACAAGGTACTTTGTATATATTTGGAAAAACAAAGCCATTTTAATGAATGTCTGAAATGTTTGAGTGGATAACGGCCCTTGCAGAAAATTACACATGCAAGCGCTCTGGAGCGTTATGAAGGAGCATTAAGTGGCGAAAAATTTACCACGCAGCCTTGGCATAACTACAACTGCCACCGAGATAAAACTTAGAAAAATGGAAGAGCGCTATGGCAAATCAGTATGCAAAGTTAAATGTCTATGGATCAAATACACCATTTGCGAAAAACTTCTTAAGGGCTTGAAAGAGTCATACAGCCGTTATCAACTAAGTTTTCCAATGTCACAATAGAACTCTACGTTACATAAGTTTTATATTTGGTGGAAATGGGCTTCAGTTTAAGTGTGACGTATTGAAAAACGTTAACGTTCTTGGCCTCATTACAAACATTGCACGTAATTACTGAACCTTCGCTCTTTGTCTTTTTTTTTGCTCATCGTACGATGTTCGTTGTAGATTTCCTCGGTGTCCTTAGTGAACTAAACAAGGCACTTTGTTTATATTTGTTTAAAATTGGAGGCTGCAATTGGTAATGCGCATGTAAACGTCAAAGTGCGACTAGTTATGGCCTTAGCCGTACGTTACGTATGCAAGAGATCCGAAGTGCTCGAAAGCGTTATATGCAGGCAACGTTTCAAACGGGCCAGTCACAATTCGGCAATGCATTAAAGCTTGAGGCTTAATTACAGCAACTGAAATACTTGCTGCAACTTCTCTAAAACAACTGTCTCGTGGGAAATTTGGGTTCCGATTCTGCAAGACTGCACCAGCCTGCTTTCTCTCTCTCTCTCCTTTTTTATTTTCCTTTCCCACACACTTTAGTTTGAACATGGCTGGTTGTCTGTCAGTTCACACTGATCCTCCTACGCGCCAGGCGTCGGCAAGCATGGCGAATGCCCCACCCCATAAATATCATTAATATAAGTAAGGCTCCCCCAGAGAGAATAAAAAAAATCAACAAATAAATATATATGGGCCTAATACTAGCGATAACTGCATGCAGCACAGTGACGCAACGCTGCGAGGAGTTGCGCCAATAGGAGGTAATTAGATATTTAATGCACAATTTCAGGTTTGCATCATTACAAGTGCCAGCACGTCACTTTGACGGAACGTAAGACGTGATTGAAGAAGACGGGGCACTGTAAAAAATTTACCGAAGATTACTACACTGCCTAACCCAAAATTTGAGCGCCGCTGCATACGTTTTTTTCATTTCGGGATGTATTGGCTGGCGCGGACAATCTATCTCCCGCCGCACGTTGGAAACGGAGCGAAATGTGCCGCCACTGCTCCGCTAATCTGGAGGCCGCGAGAGCCAGCGCGCGGGTGGCGCGTGGGCGCGATTCACAGAAGCCGCCTCCGACAAATCTACCAGTCGACGTGCGCTAATTGGCGCCGTCTCGCAGCCATTGTTGCCGCACTCTCCCCTCCGCTTGGTTGTTCGCTCGGCTACGCCACCGACGTTCTCCGCAGGAACGGGCGCCTAAGAACTACGCAATACAATCGCAAGCAATGACAATCGAAACAAGCGCCAACGAGACCAAACAAAGCAAACTAAACAAGCGCGAGTGAAAGCTGATGCGAAGAGAAGATGGCATGAAACGAGCAGTCAGGTTGAGGCCAGATACGAGTACGCATCCAGCAGTCGGCCGGGTTTGCATGACACCAGTTTCCCGCCCGCGCACGATTGAAGAGGCACTCACGTCCTCCCCCGTTAGCGACTTTCATCTCCCGCTCCGCGTTCACTCTTTCATCTTTCACTGTGCTCGCTCGTTCTGTTACGACGCCGATGCCGACGCCCGCCGCAGCAAGGGGCGCCTAAGAGCTCCGCTCTAAAACAAGCACGCTGGCAAAAGCAAGGTGCACGCAACCAAAAAGACGGAGGCCCGTTTAACTCAACTCCTAGACATCGCGCCCCACACGATGAATCTTGAGCAATTGCCCTTTAATAGCTCGTACGGCACCTGGCGCTGCTCGAACGCGCAGCTGATGACCAAGAGATAAACGCACATTGAGGCTCTCCGAATATATCCGAAAGCGGCGGCGAGTTTCGTCTAGGATGCAGGTAAAAATGGTATGGCCGGAAATTGGAGCACACAGGAAATGTCACCAAGTCATTTCCCTTGCGATTTCCTCCGGCAGAAATTAATTTCTTATCCACGGGCAAGAGGCCTTCTGCCTCTCTTAGTTGTTCGTATTTTCTTCTGTGAAATAAAGCCCGGGCTGCCAAGAAAGAACAAACCGCAACGTTTACCTGAAGCTGAACACGTTATCTTTAATATTACACGAACACAGTAATAAGAAAACTTTAGCCCCCCTGTATTCAATGCTTGCGCACAGATTCTCTTTGTACAGGTAGCTCGGCAATAAAAAACACAAATAATGACTTCCGTGAGAAAGGTGTCAATCTGAGGATATTCTGTTCCGGGAATCGAGTCTAGGACGAACGTCTTTTAAGGGTGGTCGTTCCCCCATCCCGAGTTAAGTGGAGCCTGCCGTTAAGCTCAGATAATTGTTGAACACTCAAGTGCTAGTTAAAGTTGAGTAAACGGAGTCTTCCGGTTAGCTCAGGAAGGCGTTGGTACCGGGAACCACCCCTGGACTAGGATTCACTTTTTTTTTATTGCCAAGCTTTCTTTCTAGAAAACTCAAAAGAATTTTCTTTTTTGCTTCGTGCTGCTTTTGGGTGGATGCCAATTTTTCTTTTTCACAAAGTGATGTATCAAATGTCTAACCGCATTTGCGTCGAGCCCCATAACTCGCTTCCACTTACTGCACCTTAACTTCAACCGAACTTCCGCGGTGCGATCGTAAGGATGCCTGACTCTCGACTGGAAAGCCACGATTTCAACCGCGCTTTGACACAAATATCTTTATCTGTTCGGTGGCATTTCTGATGACAAACAAACCGACGGCCAGAGAAGGATCGCGAGTATCCCGTTCATGATCTTATATACGCTTATCGGAATTGAGAAATATTCAGCAGAATTCGAGCCCGAAGATTACGGTTGATGGCCGATGCTAGGCACCCTGGCACGTCTAGTGAGTGTGACCTAAACAGTCTCCATAGGGGCGATGCGCTGCCATCATGTAGGTACGAAGTCACACAATTTTTTTAACTTCTTTTGCACAGTGCGTTATGAGAGATACCGTAGTGCAGGACTTTGGATTCACTTTGACCACCTGTGGTTCGTTAACGTGCACCCTATGCACGGTATACAGGGTCTTTCTTTTTCTTTTTTGCATTCCACCTCCATGAAACCTCCCCAGACACACGCCAAATAAGCGCCTCCTTCGCATGAGGGTACATAAGGCATTTGATGAGCTCACGGAAGCCCACCGCACAGGCCAAATTCAGTGCCTGTCCTCTACCACCACAGGTCGGCACATCCTGGATAAACTAGGACTAAGCCCGACTTCCGAGGTCAATCAGACATGTCTCTTACCATCAGACATACAAAACTATCACTATCCTCCCCCTGCCTAAAACCTTGCACCCCGCGTATCACGAGGCACGCAGGCAGGCCAGGGCAGAAGCCCTCTACAAACAACACCAGCACGACCACCTCACGGTGTGTGTTTACGCCGCTAACTACCCAAACAAATCGGCCTATGCCATAAGTGTAGTGTCACATAAACTTCGTTACACCACAGCTGTCACAATACAGGCGTGCACGTCTCTAGACGCGGAGGAGGCTGCCATAGCCCTCGCCATCTCAACCATCGCTGCCGAGGTTATCCTTAGCGACTCCAAAACTGCAATCCGCAACTACTCCGAAGACCGAGTTCATGAACCGGCACGGAAAATTCTCAATTGTCAGACCCCCTCAGACCAATTAGGTTAATCTGGGTTCCTGCGCACGCGAGCCATTCAAGCAACGAGATGGCCCATTCTATCGCTCGAGTAGCTGTCAACCGAGCCACGCCATCCGATCAATTGGACAACGCCAGAGACCTATTAGCAGCATATAATGAGATTATCCTCCATTACCGCGAAATGCGGTTGAGATATCCTCCCCCACACAAATCCTTAACAAAATTCCAGCAGACTACCTGGTGCCAGCTTCAGCACAAACGTTCCTCTCTCCAGCTTTCTCGCACTGGTTCATCCAGGCCTATATCGACGGAAATGTACAGTCAACCGCAAAAGATTACGGGACGCAGGATCTGCCAATAAGCTTAATTCTTGCGACGCATGGTCACACAGCCTCGAATTGAATATTGCAGCATGTGGGAGCCTTCGCCACCTACGCATTGATTCATTAAATATGCAGTGTCAAGCCGTAACAGTGCAGGAATCCACATTTGAAGGGGAAACCGCATCCCGTAAACTTTTGCTGTTGACTGTGTTCCGGTGCGCAGTGACGACCACCAGCATGGATGCAACAAGAAGAAGTGCCTTTTATTCAGGGATGCTTACAGGTATATATAGCTTTGGCTGACTGTCCGATAACAGACACGTGCTTCGTTGATCAGTCTATCGGAAGGGACCGTTCAAGGAGCGCATGCGCGACCTGACGATACATCTTCCCACGGGATAATGTTATAAGTTGAGAGTAAGATACGAGACTTGTTTAAAATCCCGGCCGTAATGCAGACGATTGGGTTGCTGTCTTTGCCGGGTTGATCGCCTTGGCGCCGCTTGCGTGGGCAGCATTGTTGACTGTGAAGTTTCGCTCGCCGACAGCCCAAGGATGGCTTGGTTGCTCTTCCTGACGATAAAAAAGTCAAAGTGCTCGCTCTGGTTGTTCACAGTCACTGGTAGCGTAGCCACGCCGATATGCTTGATGACGTTGCCACTGTATGAGCGCAGAACAGAGGGGCTTGTCTTCAAACATTGATTGACCTTGAGCCTTTGAAAAATGGTGTGAGGCAGCAAGTTGGCTTGCGAGCCCGTGTCTACCTTCAGAGACACCAGTTGGGACGCGACTTGGGCGTCGATAACCCAATCAGCTTTGTTGCCCACGCCAACATCCAGGATTTGAAAATCGGCGTGCTCGTCCCTCACAGCGCTTATTTGAGGACCTTGCCTACAACAAGCCGAAAAGTGGTTAGCGCCACGGCACGAGAAACATTTTTTTCCAAAGGCTGGGCACCTGCCACGTTCGTGGATGCGGTTGCACTTGGAACATTTGAATTGCCTCTTTGTTTTGATCTGCGCTACTTCCGTTTCAGGTTGAGCGCAACTTTGCTCGGAGCCTGAGGCAAGTTCCTCGCGTGCCAGACATTTGCACTGCGCACGCTGAACATTCGAACTGCGCATTTCGATTGGTGCCACTTGTTTTTCTGCTTGAACCCATGCGTTGTTTTGCTCGGCACATACTTCCTCCGCCTTGCAGATTTCTTCGGCTTTGCGTAATGTAAGGTCCTTAACCTTCAGCATTTTCTTTTGCGATTCCGGGTTAACGGTGCCGAAAACAATCTGGTCTCTAACCATAGAATCACTTAGGTCCCCAAAATTGCAACTTTGGGCTAGCTTCCTCAGGTCTCGAGCGAAATGCTCAAAAGGCTCCCCCTCAGCTTGAGTCCTTGTACGGAAGACATACCGTTCATGCACCTCGTTTTGCTGTTGCCGACAATATTCTTCAAACTTTCCCGTCACTGTTCCATAATCCTCTTAGCTTTCGTCGTCCGAAAACGAAAAATTGTTGAATACCTCTAGGGCGTCCTCTCCGGCAATGGTGAGCAGGAGCGCAGTCTTGGCTGGCTCGGACCTTGGTGCTTTCGCCGTTTCCGTTGCTTGCAAGAACAGTTCGAATCTCTGCTTGAACAGGCACCAATTCCTTGCGGTGTTCCCGGACAGCACCAGCGGTTGCGGCGGCTTCACTAAATCCATCTTGCCGGTTCACTGAGACGCCCGTCTTTCGATGCGTTACTGCTTGCGCAATTCTATTCCACTTCTGACACCATGTTCCGGTGCGCAGTTACGACCACCAGCATGGATGCAACAAGAACAAGTGCCTTTTATTCAGGGATGCTTACAGGTATACATAACTTTGGCTGACTGTCCGATAACAGACACGTGCTTCGTTGATCAGTCTATCGGAAGGGGCCGTTCCAGGAGCGCATGCGCGACCTGACGATACAGACTGTACACTCTGCGGCACGCCTAGAGCCAACTTCCATCACATAATATTCATATGCTCTGAGCTCCAGCCACCCTTTGAGTGGCAACTCACCGACGTCAAGGGACGGGAGACCGCGGTGTCTAGCTCTAACCCAGCCGACCAAACACAGGTGGTGGACTGGGCTCTGAGGGTCGCCGAGGGCCACAAACTGCCGGCCACCCTACGCGCTCCTGAGCCCCCTCACAAGTAGTGTTGTAAACAAGGATCAATTAATAAATGTTTACCACCACCACCACTTCCATGGGAATGCGACCGCTGTGGCTAAGAATAAAAACCGCACCCTCGTTCTCAGCAACCAAGCAACAGATAGACCACTGAGCCACCCCAATTGGTAAAGTAGAATTTCAACGTCTGTCGGCTCATTAACCTAAAAATTGCTGGTCAGAATTTTCTGTCACGTTTGTTGACAGCTGTCGACTAACAGTTCGGAGCAAATATTTCTATACAATAGTGAACCGTTATAATCCAATCTTCGCTTCCGGCCCACCCAGCAGCCAATGCGCCCACTCCGGCACTGCGTAGATGTGCTTTGAAATTCGCATTCATCGTAAGGGCGTCGCAACGACACGGGTGACGTGCGGTCAGTTTGGCATGCAGAAGGCAAAGTTGTCAGCAGAATGCACAAGTCATGTTCCACTCAGTCAGATCGCCAGAAGAGCGTGCCCTGTGTTGGGCTTTCTGTTCCCTGCGTTAGAGTTGCGTGAAAGAACACTAGGTTTCCTACGTAGCGCCTAGCGTGCAAACTGTGAGGTTACACGTGTATAAGTGGAACGGACTCTGAACGTCGAGGTAAAATGTATGCTGTACGCCACAGCCGGTGGCTAGCTCTAAAGAGACTGATTATTTTTCTTCAAATGGCTGGCTAATGTGTCAACTGGATGTCATAACTACGGTAGTGGGGGGGGGGGGGGGACGTCGCAACGAAGCTCAGCGAGAACACAGGCCCGAGAAATGGACATGCACTCGCACGTACGCACAAACGCTAAGTATCCAGGCCTCCAAAGACAGTGAATTTTGAACATTGAAGTCTAATCTAAAGAGGCGGAACGGTGTTTTTTACGTTCTTTTTCGCAATTTAGAATGACTTCGACAATCAATGAGAAAATGGTATATTGTTTCATGTTCCCCATAAGAGGAACAGTTGGAAGGAAGCAGACCCGCTCTGTGTAGGTAAAAATTTATAAATGGAATTCGGCAGCGTAGTCCAGTGACTGTGACTTCAAGTGCTCGTGTTTCACAAAGTTTACTATTCAAATAATGTGACAAGTGCTGAGTCTGCCTGTGCTTGAAGACTATGGATTTAGTTCCACAGCGCCTTCCACGACAGAACAAAATTTTATTTAAATTTTCCCCCTCGGTGAATACGTATATATATTGCTATGAATTCTCATTCTTTTTATTTGCATTGATCCTTACATTTTTACGGTATTAAACAACTTTCTTTCCATTTCTCGTTTTTATCCTAATCAACTACCAAATGGGTGAAGAAGAATATCATCCATGAAAATATCGACAGAAAACAAAAGCTGCTCACATACTCCAGAAAGAAAGAATATCGAAATTATCGCTGATAATCTTAGCACAAATCGACAAATCGGACGTTGAGGACCTAGAACGAATTCATTTAACGCGCTTCGAGAAAACTCTCTGAACCTTGTCAGCACTTCATTCTACAACATTATTAATGTGATGAGGGCGTTATAAAGGTGCGAATCCTAGATATGAAGAATGTTAAGTTGAAAAAAAAAAATAAATGATAGGCTTTTTCCCACTTATTGTAGAATTTACGCTATTGTAGACTTCGCATAGCCCCTTTTTTGTGAATACCGTTTCTCCCAGCCGATATTATATTGCTTAAAGGAAAGTCCTACCATAACCATTTTACCATTATAGTTCGGGAAGAAAACATCCCACATGTGACTAGCCTGTCCCCTTCTTTTGTAGGCGTGTGTGCTCCACTACTTCCTCTCCCTATTCTTTATAAGCTTACGCACTGCATTTTGCAGCCTAGAAGCATGCCGCACTGCTGTTGTACTGAGTGGTTTTAGAGAAGCTGTTGTCAGACACGAAGTTTCACGTGCAAATAGCGCGCATTCATTAAATAGCGGGCCATTTATTTTTATTTATTTATTTGTACATACTGCAGCGCAATAAGCGCTATAGCAGGAGCGGGTTACCAGAGGGAAATTATACACAGAGAAATACGATACAACGATGAGGGTTATGTGCTAGGACCATCCATCTTGGATGGCACATACAACACTTCGCGATGAGCATGAGCGAATGGACCCAGGTAAGGAATTCCAGTCTTCTATGGAACGAGGGACAAAGCTGAATTTAAATATATTAGCACATTAGTGCGTACAAAGTAAGGCATCAAGTTCAAGTTGTCATGTCGTCTCGTCGATGACTCTGGTGCGAGGTCAGTATAGTTGATTTTTGAAAGTCTAACGGAAGAATTGACGATGATGTGCTAGCAATTTAACGATGCTATGCGGCGACGTGAATAGAGCAAAGTGAAACGCATAGAACGAAGCGCAGTAGAGGGTGAAAAGTCCCGATCATAACGGTTATATATAATTTTTATAGTTCTTTTTTCTTAATTGCGTCTAGCCTGTTAATCTGACACTGCTTACAAGGGTTCCAAACGACAGATGCGTAGTCAACAACAGGAAAGATTAGCGATACATATAACAGTAGCTTAGTATCTTTTGGAGAGTTGGACAGTGTACGACGAAGGTAACCAAACTTTTTTAGTGCTTTGTTACAAATGTACTCAATATAATTCGACCATGACATGTTATACCTAAAAATGACACCAAGATGCTTATACTCACATACCCTACACACAACGCGGCTATTGAAGGAGTAATGAAAAAGAGAAGAAGATATTTTACAGAAGGACATAAGGACGGTTTTATCAAAGTTAATATTCATTTGCCAGGTGTTGCACCAAGTTCAAAACCTAGTATATGACTCTTGGAGGCGGTAATGATCATTAGAACAGTTAACTTCATACAAAACACAGTCATCAGCATAAAGATCACCGCCATGAACACTGATCATTGCCATACTCCTGAAGACCTGAGAATTGGCTCGTATTTAACGTTGCCCACAGGCACACTACACTCAAACAAACAAACAAACAAACAAACAAACAAACAAACAGACAAACAACCAACCAGCCAATTAATCAACTAAACAGACAAACAAACAAGCATGCAGTACCAACGTCAGAACATGAACACGCGAGAAAAACACCGTTAAAGTTAAGGCATGCGCTTCTCGTTCGGTGTGAACTTCTCTAAGGTCCTTTTTTTTTTTTCTCAGTTACTTCCGTTTTGCTGAAAAGCAAAACGTAACGGTAGCGTGCGCTCCCGCTTGCCTGTTCAATTTACCAATTAAGTGACGCGCATGGAATACTTTTGGTAAGTATACAGAAAAGGCGCGACGTGCCGCCTCCCACGAGATTGGCTCACGCCTCACGCGAAGGGCAAGGGAATATCCTCGCCTCAGCACCAACACCAATCTTTCTTTGTGGTGTGACCCCGCCGCGCTCTGCTTGGGCGTCGAGGCGTGTGTTTTAGGCAGCAGCATCACTCAGAGCATAGAAGCACGGAAGCACCGATGCCAAGAAAAAGAAAAAAAAATGAACGTACGGCAAATGCAGAGACGCTGTGGATGGGCAAGGCCGTCGCACGCGTCTGTGCTCCTCGGTCGCCGTTGCTCTTATTACTTAGACGCCGTTCATTTCCTCTTCCGCGCTGTCGCTTCCTTCGGAGCGTTTTTCAGTCAACATCGGTCCTTTGCCGGCTATTTTATTTTATTGGCGCAACACTGTCTGGAGATTGCTTATCTCGTCGTCTGGCGTGCCCCCCAAAAAAGTTGGCGCATTATTGCCCGTTCCGGTCTTGCGCTGTGTCGCTTTGCCTCGCTGGGGCCCGTGATCCGGTGATCCCTCAAACACTTCGCACATCCCCCTCTTTGGTCTCGTTCTGTGACCAGAACGAAGTGGCAGACATAACGCGCGTGATGTCACTGCGTCCCGAAATTTTATTTAACTTATTCGGCTTGCATTGTGTCGGTGGTAAACTTGAACGAGAAATCTGTGCCACTGGAAACGACGATGATCAATTGATACAACCCATCACGTCACGCACAACGTCTCAAATTATAGAGTATCCCATCTAACTTTATCCAAGCTCTTCACCGAAAAAAAAAAGTAATTGAGAAAGCACGGTGCAAGAGGCGATTTTTAGACTTATGGTTTTTGGTCGTTAGAGGTCTTTCAACCGAATACCTCATGTCACAAGCGTATCTTGCACAGTGTATTTTCTAAATCTTTTCTTTTTCATTGACCAGCTTGGGTAAAAGTTAGCTGGGACACCCTGTATACGAACGCCAGCAAACGACCATTAAAACAACAAGTGGCTCAGCGGAACTTTATTTTGATCAGGGATGATTAATGGCATATTTGGGGTGGTATCTTCAGGGCCGTCTGGCAGCACAAGAAGTGTCGTTTAAATGAGACACTACGCGTTCCTTCTAGCATAAGCGGGCTCCACCGATGATAAGGAAGCAGGGTCATCATTTTCATACCCAGTAATTACCGTATTACAGCTTTAAGCTATGTTTCAGCCCCTTCGCCAGACGGCCAGAATGCTCTAAGAACAATCCTCCGAATATGTCATCATTATTCGATTTTCTGCATCCGAGCTTTTCTAAATAATAATTCAAGAAACGAAGGCTTCATGATAATTGAAAAACGGGAGCTCATGAATGTGAGATCATTTCATCTACCTTTCGACGTAAGTTTGCAGACGGTGAACTCTAATAAGCTTTAAATATGTCGAAAAGTGATTACAGTACCAGTGAACCTTCTTGAAGATATCAAATAATATACAAAAATAATAATTCTAGCACACTGACCTCCGTGTAGTTACTAGAGTGCGAACATTGGGAAATGTGCGATAAGATCGGCTATTACCAAAATTCACAGCCCCCTCGATCGCTCAACGTAACATTCGCGTCCTGCTTTCTTTGATCATCCGCTGAGTAAGTATTGTTCCCGCTTACTGGTGTCCTCCTTGACTGACGTTCTTTAATTTGCTTGGTCCGAGCAGTTTTCCTAATATCGAATTGCAGAGTTCTTGAGCGTTCGTGCCTCTCTTTGGCTTTTATTAAAGCGAGGTGGCCCACGGGTCGAAAAATACGGTGTCCGGCCTTACGGCACCAAAATTCACAGGGAGTTTAACCCACGACGTTTGGTGGCAGTCGAACCCGTGACCTGTGGTGTTATTAAATAAAAAATAACATAAAATAAATAAATAACTAGTGCGAATTAGGCGATCAATTTATTTATAAGAAAGCGCGAAGCCGAGACGAGGACGAAGAAGCGTCAGCATGACCTGTGGCGTTAATTGAAGCAAAGTGAATTAAGGCACTCGAACCAATGACCTTTGGTGGAAGGCGAACCCACTTGGAGATATGGGCGAACCGGCCATATCTCCAAGTTGGATTCTAATTGGCATCATGAAGGTCAATAGTCGAACCCACGAACTTAGGTGTTAATTAAGGCGAAGTTAATTATGTCTAACACAGTTAATTAAGGCAGTGAAACCCACGACCATTGGTGGGATGCGGCCCCTCAACCTTTCATGGGAGTCGAACCCGCGACCATACAGTTGTTTATTTATTTATTTATTTATTTATTTATTCATTCATTCATTTATTTATTTACTTATAGTACCCTCAGGGTTTACATTAAGCATTGCAGAGGGGAGGGGCTAATAGATAGAGATAACTTTAAAAACACAATAATCAGTTAACTGTGCATAGCCGAATGTAAAAATAACGCGTCAGTGCGACACAATAAGCATATCACAATACGACAGACGAAACATAAATGCGCGCTAAACGTAGTGAAAGTTAGAGTGGGACAATAAGCACATCTTGATAGAAAATAAATCACAATACAAAGCATACTGTTTGTAGATTACATAAGTAGTACAATAGAAATAGACGATAGTGGCTAGAAGAAAACGGAGCTGCTGTATGCGTGTCAGTACATTCAAATCAAGGTATACTAGATAACGTTAGTAATTGCCTTACGGAAGTCATCGGCGTTATTAATACAGACTAGTGGATCCGGTAGGTGATTCCCTTCCTGGTATGTTTTTGGATGAAACGAGTTACCATAGGTAGACGTTCCGTGGGATCGGATGTTCACTTTATGACGATGGTCCAACCGTGCAGAAGTAAAAGAGGCTGGTTCGATGCAGTCTGATTTGAGTGCCGGAATTGATTCCTATATTTTATGGAACAAACGAAGGCTAGCGATTTTCCGGCTTTTGGTAAGGGGACATATGTTGAGGGCAAGTTTCATGCTAGTTACGCTTGCTGTGCACTGGTAATTGTTAAGAATAAAATGAACGCAACGATTCTGTACAGCTTCTAAGGTGTTAATCATTGCTTATTAATGAAGGTGCCATATTCATCATGCGTATTCTAGATTAGGTCGAATATAGGGCACATTTAGCTGTTGCTTTAGAGAAGAAGGTGCCAGCGGAAAATTGCGGTTCAGGTAGCCAAGCATGCGCTTAGCTTTGGATGTAATGTGTTCAACATGTCGCTTCCATGGGAGATTATTTGTAATGTGCACTTCGAGGTACTTATAACATGATGCTGATTCGAGTGAGATGTCGTTGAGGTAGTGATTAGAAAAAGTTGCTTGGTTACGGGAGATTCTCATAAATTTACATTTTGAGGCGTTAAGATTGATGTGCCAGCGGGAGCACCAGGTTGTTACATTATCTAAATCTGATTGTAATGTAACCTAGTCAGAATCATTAGTTATCTTCCGGTAAATTACGCAATCGTCGGCAAATAAACAAACATAACTGGTGATTTTAATTGGCAGGTCATTAATATAAATGAGGAATAGTAAAGGCGCCAACACAGAGCCTTGAGGTAAGCCCGATTCTACTGCTACCTCTGGTTAGTCATTATCATTAATAATTACATATTGAGTACGACTTGAAAGAAAGCTACAGATACATTTCAATAATAAAGGCCCAGTATTTAGAAGGCTTAGCTTATAGATAAGTAGTTGGAAATTAACTTCATCAAATGCTTTAGAAAAGTCTAAAGAACACCAGTTCATCGCAAAACCCCAGTCCAAAGACGCATGCAAGTCATTAGTAGACGTTAATAGTTGTGTTTCACAACGATATAATTTCCTGAATCCGAGTTGATAACAGCTAAAAAAAAAATATTTTATTTAGAGAGATTCGCAAGGTGAGTGAAAATGATATGTTCAAATACTTTGCAGGGTAGCGAGGTTTAGAAATGGGTTTGTAATTCAGGGAGTTATGTGGGTTCCCCGATCTAAACAGCGGGATCACCTTACCATTGAACTTAATTACGGTGAATGTAATTAAGGTATACTTAATTAAGAGAGTCTAACCCACGACATTTATTGTTTATTAGGGTAAAGTTAATTAAGGCACAGTTAATCAAGGTAGAGTTAAGGCACTCCAACAAACTAATAGGAAGCAACGCATTCGAATAAAAATGTCATGTAATGAATGTCTCATTAACGCGCAAGTTCTCGCCTTCATCCTCTTTAGCGCATGCTAAAGTGACTGTCAACTTTTTCAATGGTAATTGACTTACATTTTTTTTTTATCCCCTCACTTGATTTCACAAGAACGCGCAAAAAGGTACAAAAGCTAGTCCAAGTAGACCTGTCAGAGCCACTCAGTGTCTTTTTCTGAAAAAACAATACGCGAATAAAACAGTTGCATGTTAGCAGAAGTTCACTCATTCCTGTGTCCAATAAGCTTTCCTTTGGAAAAATTGATATTTCAAATGAAGCTTACTTGCTTATTTACCTGTACATGGTGGGTAGAACTTTACTGTCTGCCACTTTGAACCGCCTCAACCTTCATTGTTCGTGTATTTTTGGCCAGCAAATGCAGATGCACATGTCAGGCAGTCCCATAAATGTATACAGTAGAATAAGAACAAAGAGAAGCTGGGAAATTGCTCCGAAGGATCATCGTGAAGAGGTAAGAAAACAAGGATAGCGTTGTGGTACTGCCTAGGTACTTCATCATACATGACGGAATGGCACCGCTAAAAAATTATACAAATGGAAGGAAAATTTAGGCAGCAACGCATCAAAAACCAAGGCGACCACGCTGCTTGTGCGGAGGTCGCTGCATACAGTTGCGCGGACCATCGAAGCGTGGTATTCAATTTCGCCAGCCACACTGCTGCGACGAGTAGGCAGCAGTTCGTAAAGGGTCGCGCTCGCTCTGCTCTATGCAATTCAGGTAGCTCAGAGACACTTCCCTCTCAGTCGCTGTTCGAAATTGCGACGCGCGTTCGATCAAAGTACAACTCTCTTATATTCGTCCGGATACTGTAGCAACGCCGAGTTGATGCTGTTTCTCTTGTTAGTGTGTACAGATGAGTTTACCACAAGTTATATCGTACAGGAATCTTTCTTTTTCACTGACGGTGTGGCTATCGGGACCTGAAAGAACGGCGGTGTTTCATAGCTAAAAAGCATGGCTTCTCACAGAAGAGATGCCCAAACAATATTTTTTTTCGGGGCCTTTCATCTTGTTCTCTCTTTCCTCTATCTAGCGCACAATTTTACGTGTGCATGGAAAAAGTTTATTGAGTGCCCTGCGACAACTTGCCATACCTTCACAATGAACATCACGAGTGTGACTGTTTCATGCATGTTTTCAGCGCTGCCTGCGAGAAAAACTGTTATTCAACTCACAGTTGGCAAGCGTGGTCTGTTTTGGAGCGATATATAGTGATAATGACTTAAACAAAACACACTCACGGCGTGTCGACCGACCTACCACCACCGTTATCGCAGAACGGCGTCGCCTAAATTATCGAGTACCTGTCCGCGGAAGGCACGATACGGGAATTCAACTGGAGACTTGCTATTGTGAGAAGAGGAGCTCGAGCACTCGTTTTCGACGACAGCCTCACGAACTCAGGCAGATGCGAAGTATGCTAATACTGGCCGACACCGCTCACCAAAACAAATTTCTGCACATCTTCAACGCTGTGCAGTTTATCGGAGTCGTTTCCGAAAGCTATGGCTTATTGCTCTCCGCGCTTCGAAGTGCTTGGAAATTAGATAAATTGTTAGCGCAGTAGGTGTGATAGGCGAGTACGTATGCCATTGTTCTTTATTATGAACTTCTTTTACTGCGATCGAAACTATATGAACACTGCAGGCGAATTATCTCCGCCGCCGTGACATTACGATTATACAAGTATTGATAAGGGGGTTTACTGACGAGACGCAGCAGGCCAAAAACGAGCACAGCCTTGGCAGAAAAACAGTCTCGGCACCAACAGCCCACATTCTGCGCTCGCGCCCCATATCGATGACAGTGCCCCAGTTCTCCTTGTGCCTGTCTCTTCTTGTTCACTACAATAACGTCGGCTGCGAAGGTAAGCCATCCTGGCGACTCAAGATGACGACAGAATGAGAGGATCGTGATACGGCTCAACCGACCGGCGCGTACCATCTCGCGACCAATCCGGCGCTTGTCCGAGGATGTCTGGACCGTCTTAATGACATAGGCTAGCGGGAAACTGGCACGGGACGACATGGTAGGGGACGGGATAATTTGCATCAAACGTTGCAGTGAGGTCACGGGAGTGGGACGGTAGTCTGAACCAAACGAGCGAACCAAGGGCGAACGTCTGCACAGGATCATCGTTTTCGCAGCGATCTTTCGGGAGGCCTTCATCGCCGGACGTGAATGAGCGGGCAAGCTGACGGCATGTTCTTCAGCATGCTGTGCGACTTGAGAAACGGGCTGAATGCGGAGGCGTCCGGCTGGTATGATAAAATGCTGTCAATTGTGGAGCATAGTTCACGACCATATAAACGAAAGAAACTGCTGAAAAGCCTCGTGTAGGCTGCGCCATGGTGGCATGTTCTTGCGTAACAAATGGAATAAGGACGTCTCAAGTGGAATGGTCAGAATGCACGTACATCGCGAGCATCTCTACCAGCGTTAGGGTAAAGCGTTCCGTTACGCCATTGGTCTGAAGGTTGTAGGCTGTAGATGTGCAGTGAACGGTAGGGCAAGCTCTTGAATGACGTCGGACAAAAACATGCGGCCTCTGTCGCTCAGTAGTTCCGGGGGCGCACCATGACAGAACGAAATGGCGTAAGGTGAAGGAGGCAGCGTCGCGAGCACCAGCCGCAGGGAGTGCAGCTGTTTCTGTTTGCGTAGCGTGTTAGAAAGCCACCGCGACAATTATCCAGTGATTGTTCGCAAAAGAGCACGGAAGTGGGCCTATAGTTTGATTCCAACACAGCCAAAAGGGCCAGCAGAAGATGGTAAATGCTACATCATAACAGGCGTATATTGGAATGTTTTCGGTCGCTGACATGTAGGGCAGAATTGAATATATTTACGGACAAATGTATACATCCCTCACCAGTAGTAGCATTGGCGGATCTGTTGATACATTTGTTGCGGGTCAGCGTCGACATGGGCCTACACAACGGATCACAAATGTCTGGGCACGACTAGCAACCATTCTCGTCCGTCAGCCTGATAGCTACGGTGGCATAAGCGTGCATCTAGTATTGTGAAATGCTTGGCGTGGCCGCAAAGGGCATGGCGGTAAGCAGCGGTTGAAAAGGCGGAGAGAACATTGAGAAGGGATGCCATCCAGGTGTTCTTCAGCTCTTCTGAAAACATGTCTGTGACAGTAAGAGTAGCCAGGGATAAGTGAGCGCGTATTCGCGTCAGGATTGTTGCACCGACATAGGTATACAACGCGAAAGTCGAATTCTTCTGGCCGAAAAGCCTAACGACCGAGGCAACTTGAACGATATCCTTAGGGAAAGCCAACCAACAAAGTGAGTGTCGGTCTGCCACAACTTTGAAATTCTCGCTGTAAAAATGGGGACGAAATCTGTCTAACGCCCGCATGATTTTGAGACACTCTCTTACAGGGACCGAGTCATTCGCTCTGGCCTTGGTGAGGACACGGCCCGCATAGGCAGCGCAATGTGGTCCCAGACAGCAGCACACTGTCGCTGCCGCCAATGGTCAATACGGTTCAGGAATCGTCTATTTTCTTCGGCGACCGAGCAAAGGCGCGTTGTTTGGGTAGTTCGTTGAAGCTTTGGCGTAAGTTCGTGCACAAGCTCAGACCCGGCGCGCGGATCCAGCAACATTTGAAAGGCGCCGTCGTCTGTACCTTTCATTATGTGCTTGACTTTGTCTTATTCAGCCATGGCAGGATTGATGCTATTGTACAAGGCAATTACATCTTCTATATAGCGCGTCAAATTGTAGCTCTACTCCGGCGCACGCCCGCGGGGGCGCTGTTTGGCATGGAGTTTGCGCACGGCCGGGCGGCCGCGCACTTCCGCGTAGCTTGTCTGAAAAGCTGTCCAAGGGATGAGGTCGGACTCGTGATCACGAAACCAATGGTTTGCAACGCGTGTACGATATAACAAGACGTTGGGCAGTTTCGCGATGTGCTCCTACTTGTGCGCGCCCACCCTTTCAATTGACAAGAGCCAATCTTCTACGTCATGGTCATAGGTGCCGCTAAAGAAAGTGTAGTTGCTCTGGCTCAGCACGTTGGACACGATGACCGATGGATATTTAGCTGTAACCTCACTGAGTGGCTTCGTCAGGCATTTTCGAGGCAGTAGGCAACTTCCGGCTTCGGACCAGCTTGAAGGTTACTCCGCACCTCCACCGCATTGACGAAGGGGATTTATTGACAGAAAGGCCGGTCGATACCAACAGCTCGTGATCTGCGCTCGCGCCCCATATCGTTGACAGTGCCCCAGTGCCGCTCGCTACTGTCTCTTCTTCTTCGCTACACTATACACATATTAAAATAAATCAACATCAATGAGATCGTCTGAAGGCCGTATTTGAACAAGTGACCTGCAGCACTGAAGCCCGATATTGTAACCATTAGGCCATGGATCCTTGCTTTAGCAGGCGGAATAAAACACCCTTAAGAATTTCCTGCCTGCAAGAGACGTCTCGTAGCTTCCATGGTGCTGCCTCTTATATCGAGAAGGAATTGCCGTGCTTTCTGCGTCGCGCCAATATGTCGCACCCGTGTATATTTCGAACACCGTTGGAGGTGCTCATACTCGTGCCTCATTCCGATGACTGGAAATTGCCCTAGAAATGGGTGGATTATTGTAAGTTATAGCCGCAAATAATGTTTCAGGAATTATAGAGTAAATGCTGTTGATGTTATCAGTTAATGGTTACAGTTTAAACAGAAAGCAATAACACTATCAAGAAGCAGTAACCATTTCTTGAACAGCACATAAAAAATACGAAAAGATACAAATATAAGAAGGCATTCGGTTGGACTGCGAACGAAATTTCTTGACTGTGAAGCAAACAGCCCTGTTGCTGAACCCCAGAGTATAGGCCCCAAACTAAAGAGTCCAAGCGCAACCCTAAGACCTTGCTATTGCTATCAATTCTTTGCTTTTCGGCTGAAACTGACGGCTTTCTGGTACCATTTTAATGCAAACTTCAGTAACATGCAATACACTCTTTGACCTAAGTTGTAGACAGTAGGGTGAAACCGACCTTCGAATCAGCACTAACAAATCAGTCTATATATATATATATATATATATTTGTAGAGCTTTCGCTCCCCACGCACCTTCAACGCCTCCGGCATGCTTTGACGAGCTTGAGACACGCCGACCTCCAACTAAATTTAACAACGTGCCGATTTGCAGCGCGGCAGCTGGCCATACTATAGTTACGTCGTCTTCAAGGATGGAATTTTCCCCGATCCCGCGAAACTTCGGGCCGTTGCCGAATTCCATACACCCACATCCCTCAAAGACGTGCGCAGTTTTGTAGGTCTGTGGGTCTGCTTAGACGCTTCATTCAAAACTACGCCACCATCATCTCGCCCCTGACGAAGCTCCATGAATTCGGCGGGTTCCTGCGCCGTTTGCAGACGCAACCTCCAATTTTGCAGCACTACAACCCGACGGCCCCTACAGATATGCACACTGATGCCAGGGGTGTTGGCCTCGGCGCAGTCCTTGCGTAGCGCTGGAAAGGGCGACCCACTATACCTTTGCAATTCTTCTCTACAATTTCTATATATATATATATATATATATATATATATATATATATATATATATATATATATATATATATATTTACGATAATATACAACGATAACTAACATCGTCGACCATGACGGCCAGCGACAAGAGTGTAAGAAGCGAATCGAACAAAAACCGCATAGTGCCAGAATTGAATTAAATACCGAATATTTTTAATAGTTTGCAAGTCGTGTACAGCACTTGCACCATTAATATCAAACAAATTTACCATCCTATTTCTAGAACAATATAAAGCTTCTGTTATTACACTGCACATTATAAAACACGCACAAAGCGAGCATCAAAAAAAAAAGCTAAGTAATTGTTCGCAAGCTCAGAGCTTTTGGGAGCTACATGGTCATTCATTATCAGTACATAAAGGTAACCTTGTGGATCAAGCAATATATATGAATACCGTCGCGACCAGACAGGCATGTCGTCTGAGGCGACGGCATAGAGAAGTTTTCTAGTTAGAATTGTCGTGGCAGATAGAGCGACTATTGTATGAAGTATGCTCAAGTGAGAGTTATTCAGATTTAGTCTGGTGAGGTGACACAGGTGCGGCTTAGGTAGTACCAAACAATACGCACTGCCGAATGCGCTGGCTTGAACAACATTTTACTGCAAGTGATTTTGTTCAGGTGATGTAAGTGGGACTGACTGAACGATGCAGATTGCTTTAGCACATTATTGCACCGTAGATGGCCTGAAACAAGAATCCCATTCTGGCTTCAATTTTATGTTTGATAGAGTACGGACGACGGTGTTAAGCATTCTAAGTATTCGAAAGATATTTAGGTTTCGAAATACAGTCGAACGCCGTAATAACGACGTGCTTGCGCCCTCATAAATCATTGGTTATACAGGTTACTTCATTGTAAAAGTCGCCCACCATAGAACAGGGCAGAATTATTTTTTATTTACACAGGTCATTTTCTTGTAGAGACGCTCGAGTTAGTGACTGAACGATTCGGTCACTGAATTGAATAGGGCTATAGTCGATTAAATATTCGAGAGTTTCGAATATTGGCACACTCTTATGGCAAAGACATAACAGACGACACGTTGCTGCCCCGTGATCAAATCGTGGAGAATAAAAAAAAAAGGTCTTTTTCGTGGCCCTTTCTGCCAAGAAAGCATTATGATAATAAGCGCTACGAAAGCTTTGCCCGACGCCGCTACATGTTGACGTAGCATTTTTAACACCTATTACTGTCAAAAGAACCCCTAATTGAGTTGTTGATCGGCAAAAAATCACTCTCCTCAATGCTGTTCAAGTCATTGAGAAGTGGATTTCTTGCGATACCGCGACACCTTTCGCTGCCACTGCTTCGAAACTAACTGAAGCTGCCGTAATTATTTTCTTACAGACACTACCGTTTAACTATTCACTGGTCGTGCTTTACAGACGATTGAAACAAATTTTCCCAACCTGTCGTTCTTCTAGATCCACTAAAGTAGACGTAGTCACAATAGTCATTAGCCTTACCCCCCTACCCCCGCCCCCCGTTTTCTTTAGTTAGGAACGTAATAAAAAGAAGCGGACAATGGGGTTTTATGAACGGTTGCAATTAAACTGTCTGAGCCGCGGAAACCGTTGAAAATATCCCAGAAGAATGTAAAACCTGCGCTTCCAATTATTCTGTTCAGCTCTTAGCCTTCTTCATTGCTTAAAATTCACCATTATAAATAACGCAGATAGCTTCCAAGAAACTCACGAGAAGGTGCAAGTGTGTTTAGGTTGATAGCTACGCAAGCTCAGAAAGAAACAAGATAGCTGAAGGAGTTGGAACGACCGCTTCGGAACGATTTTGTGACAATGCTTTGTAACTGCAGTGCCATGACACTCGATGTGGAATGCATCTTGGCAAATTCCACTGCTAGATTTTTAAAAGACATAAGTAAATTCTAGAGTCTTACATGCCGAAATCACTGTGTGATTATGACACACGCAGCAGTGAGGGACCCCGAATTAATTTTTATGTGCTGGGTTTTTTTTAATGTGCAGCTAAACGTGAATACACGAACGTTTTTGCACTTCGTCACCGTATAAATGTGGTAACCACTACCGGGATTGAACTCTCGACCTGGAGATCAGCAGCGCAACGCTATAGCCACTGGGCTTCCGTGTCACGTATATTAAGCAAAAGCCCGCGCCTGCGAATTGTAACAATGGAAGTAACTCTCCTACGAGCAATACTAGCGCTCTTTTCCAAAGGGAAAAGCTGCGGTTCGACTTCGTCATAGACGTCTAAAGGTATCTTAAAGAAAACCGTATGGATGCCTTTGGTCGCTCGCCCACGTTGCTGTGCAACGCGGCGTGGTTCTTGTGACTGTAGGCTCTTCAGCGGAGCCTATACTGCTCTCGCTCTTTCTTCTATACTCCTCGTGACCTTAATGGACTTCCATGTCTTTTTTTTGTGTGTGGTTCATGCCGCGCATGATGGCTGCTTGGTCAGATTTACTTGCGCAATTAACACGCTGCGATGGCTTAGCTGCATTGGCGTTGCGCTGCTACGCAGTAGGTCGCGGGATTGAATCCCGGCCGCGGTGGCCGCGTTTCGATGCGAGCGAAATGCAAAAACGCCTGTGTCTCGTGCATTAGAGGAGCGTTAAAGACCCCTGGTGGTCAAAATTAATCTGCAGTCCCCCACTACGGCGTACCTCATAATAAAATCGTTTTCATACGTAAAACCCCAGAATTCATTCACTTCCGCAGTTTCGGCCTTTTGCGCGAGTGTTGTCTAGCTGTCCCTGCGCGGACTCATATGGGCCTGCCGAGTTCACTGAATTCCACGATGAACCGAAACTCAGCGTAAAGTTCTTATACAGCGAAGCTGTTAAGGGCTAGTTCTCCCAGGAGTGTGTCCTTGTGTACACGCAAAACTGTAATCATCAGAACTGGCTCCAGCATCGTCGTCCTCTTCCACAGCTGACTCGTTGGCGCCCCTCGGCGCTACCGCGCGAACGCGCTCGGGCAACTGCTCGTGCGTTCATCGGCGACATTAATTAAATAATTGTC